>NC_069504.1:707746931-707776618 GCF_027579735.1 Bombina bombina
TATATATATATATATATATATATATATATATATATATATACATGGCATGTTATGTATATAAGTGTGTATGTATAATGCTGTGCAAATTCTGTGCATGTGATTACAGGATTATATATTATGCTTTAGCACTGTATATATAACAATGTGTGACTATATATATATACATGGCATATTATGTATATAAGTGTGTATGTATAATGCTGTGCAAATTCTGTGCATGTGATTACAGGATTATATATTATGCTTTAGCACTGTATATATAACAATGTGTGACTATATATATATATATATATACATGGCATGTTATGTATATAAGTGTGTATGTATAATGCTGTGCAAATTCTGTGCATGTGATTACAGGATTATATATTATGCTTTAGCACTGTATATATAACAATGTGTGACTATATATATATACATGGCATATTATGTATATAAGTGTGTATGTATAATGCTGTGCAAATTCTGTGCATGTGATTACAGGATTATATATTATGCTTTAGCACTGTATATATAACAATGTGTGACTATATATATATATATATACATGGCATGTTATGTATATAAGTGTGTATGTATAATGCTGTGCAAATTCTGTGCATGTGATTACAGGATTATATATTATGCTTTAGCACTGTATATATAACAATGTGTGACTATATATATATACATGGCATATTATGTATATAAGTGTGTATGTATAATGCTGTTCAAATTCTGTGCATGTGATTACAGGATTATATATTATGCTTTAGCACTGTATATATAACAATGTGTGACTATATATATATATATATATACATGGCATGTTATGTATATAAGTGTGTATGTATAATGCTGTGCAAATTCTGTGCATGTGATTACAGGATTATATATTATGCTTTAGCACTGTATATATAACAATGTGTGACTATATATATATATATATATATATATATATACATGGCATATTATGTATATAAGTGTGTATGTATAATGCTGTGCAAATTCTGTGCATGTGATTACAGGATTATATATTATGCTTTAGCACTGTATATATAACAATGTGTGACTATATATACATACATGGCATATTATGTATATAAGTGTGTATGTATAATGCTGTGCAAATTCTGTGCATGTGATTACAGGATTATATATTATGCTTTAGCACTGTATATATAACAATGTGTGACTATATATATATATATATATATATATATATACATGGCATGTTATGTATATAAGTGTGTATGTATAATGCTGTGCAAATTCTGTGCATGTGATTACAGGATTATATATTATGCTTTAGCACTGTATATATAACAATGTGTGACTATATATATATATACATGGCATGTTATGTATATAAGTGTGTATGTATAATGCTGTGCAAATTCTGTGCATGTGATTACAGGATTATATATTATGCTTTAGCACTGTATACATAACAATTTGTGACTATATATATATATATATACATGGCATATTATGTCTATAAGTGTGTATGTATAATGCTGTGCAAATTCTGTGCATGTGATTACAGGATTATATATTATGCTTTAGCACTGTATATATAACAATGTGTGACTATATATATATATATATATATATATATATATATATACATGGCATATTATGTATATAAGTGTGTGTGTATAATGCTGTGCAAATTCTGTGCATGTGATTACATGATTATATATTATGCTTTAGCACTGTATAAATAACAATGTGTGACTATATATATATACATGGCATATTATGTATATAAGTGTGCATGTATAATGCTGTGCAAATTCTGTGCATGTGATTACAGGATTATATATGATGCTTTAGCACTGTATATATAACAATGTGTGACTATATATATATACATGGCATATTATGTATATAAATGTGTATGTATAATGCTGTGCAAATTCTGTGCATGTGATTACAGGATTATATATTATGCTTTAGCACTGTATATATAACAATGTGTGACTATATATATATATACATGGCATATTATGTATATAAGTGTGTATGTATAATGCTGTGCAAATTCTGTGCATGTGATTACAGGATTATATATTATGCTTTAGCACTGTATACATAACAATGTGTGACTATATATATATATACATGGCATATTATGTATATAAGTGTGTATGTATAATGCTGTGCAAATTCTGTGCATGTGATTACAGGATTATATATTATGCTTTAGCACTGTATATATAACAATGTGTGACTATATATATATATATACATGGCATATTATGTATATAAGTGTGTATGTATAATGCTGTGCAAATTCTGTGCATGTGATTACAGGATTATATATTATACTTTAGCACTGTATAAATAACAATGTGTGACTATATATATATACATGGCATATTATGTATATAAGTGTGTATGTATAATGCTGTGCAAATTCTGTGCATGTGATTACAGGATTATATATGATGCTTTAGCACTGTATATATAACAATGTGTGACTATATATATATACATGGCATATTATGTATATAAGTGTGTATGTATAATGCTGTGCAAATTCTGTGCATGTGATTACAGGATTATATATTATGCTTTAGCACTGTATATATAACAATGTGTGACTATATATATATATACATGGCATGTTATGTATATAAGTGTGTATGTATAATGCTGTGCAAATTCTGTGCATGTGATTACAGGATTATATATTATGCTTTAGCACTGTATAAATAACAATGTGTGACTATATATATATACATGGCATATTATGTATATAAGTGTGTATGTATAATGCTGTGCAAATTCTGTGCATGTGATTACAGGATTATATATTATGCTTTAGCACTGTATATATAACAATGTGTGACTATATATATATACATGGCATATTATGTATATAAGTGTGTATGTATAATGCTGTGCAAATTCTGTGCATGTGATTACAGGATTATATATTATGCTTTAGCACTGTATATATAACAATGTGTGACTATATATATATACATGGCATATTATGTATATAAGTGTGTATGTATAATGCTGTGCAAATTCTGTGCATGTGATTACAGGATTATATATTATGCTTTAGCACTGCATATATAACAATGTGTGACTATATATATATATATACATGGCATGTTATGTATATAAGTGTGCAGGGGCGTATTTAGGTTTTTTGCTGCCCTAGGCACTCAAAATTCTGCTGCCCCCCCCCCCCCCCCCCCCAGGTTTAAGGCCGTTTTTTAGACATAATATTTTTGGGGCAGGGTGTAAAAAAAAATTTAAAAAAAAAATGTCTTTTTAAGTAGATGTTCACCAGGGCTTGCATTCACTCTGGTCACACACACACACACATACATATATATATTAAGACATTATTTTGCAAATCAGATGATTAAAGTGTTTATATCAGAAAAAAATATCCTTCACTGTATGATAGTTTGTCAGTAGGTAGTTGTTTAACCTTAAACATCTTCTTTGGTGATTGACAGTTATTTAAGCAAAATATCTGCTTGGATAAATATGTAATGAATATACAAACTGACCTTTAAAAGTACTTAAAAAATACAACAGTAGTTATGATAGGTTTAGGAATTGTATCCTAGGGGATAAAGTCACATGATACAATCATAATAAAGTATATACTTGTATTGTTTCTGAATGTATTAAATGCATACAACATATTTTCAGTTGTGTTTTAAGTCACATAGTTGCATAGATTCAGCAATAAATACTTATTCTTTGCATGTATGACAGATAGACAAACAGTAAAAGTATTTAGTGACTAATCCGTTTAAGTATTTTAATGCCTAATGAAGATGTATTGAAGGGAGAAAGGCATATGCTGTTTCACAGTGGTCACGTTGTAGTGCACACTGCACTGTGTAGTCTGTGTGAGTCTCAATCATGCGGTGGAGCCAGGAAGAATACCGCATTCCCTCTCAGTCAGGCCAGGCTGCGAGCTCTGCCTCCACTGTCACCACGTCATGCGCACCCACATACAATCCCATAGGATAGCAATAGCCGGGCCAGCCATTTAAGTAATTAGTAATTGGTTGATTTAGCCACCCTGCCCTGAGTTCAGTAGAGTGGCCCTAGGGACTCAAAATTCTGCTGCCCCTTAAAAATCTGCTGCCCTAGGCACCGGCCTTGTTGGCCTATGCCTTAATACGCCCCTGTAAGTGTGTATGTATAATGCTGTGCAAATTCTGTGCATGTGATTACAGGATTATATATTATGCTTTAGCACTGTATATATAACTATGTGTGACTATATATATATACATGGCATGTTATGTATATAAGTGTGTATGCATAATGCTGTGCAAATTCTGTGCATGTGATTACAGGATTATATATTATGCTTTAGCACTGTATATATAACAATGTGTGACTATATATATATACATGGCATGTTATGTATATAAGTGTGTATGTATAATGCTGTGCAAATTATGTGCATGTGATTACAGGATTATATATTATGCTTTAGCACTGTATATATAACAATGTGTGACTATATATATATATACATGGCATGTTATGTATATAAGTGTGTATGTATAATGCTGTGCAAATTCTGTGCATGTGATTACAGGATTATATATTATGCTTTAGCACTGTATAAATAACAATGTGTGACTATATATATATACATGGCATATTATGTATATAAGTGTGTATGTATAATGCTGTGCAAATTCTGTGCATGTGATTACAGGATTATATATTATGCTTTAGCACTGTATATATAACAATGTGTGACTATACAGGGAGTGCAGAATTATTAGGCAAGTTGTATTTTTGAGGATTAATTTTATTATTGAACAACAACCATGTTCTCAATGAACCCAAAAAACTCATTAATATCAAAGCTGAATAGTTTTGGAAGTAGTTTTTAGTTTGTTTTTAGTTATAGCTATTTTAGGGGGATATCTGTGTGTGCAGGTGACTATTACTGTGCATAATTATTAGGCAACTTAACAAAAAACAAATATATACCCATTTCAATTATTTATTTTTACCAGTGAAACCAATATAACATCTCAACATTCACAAATATACATTTCTGACATTCAAAAACAAAACAAAAAAAAATCAGTGACCAATATAGCCACCTTTCTTTGCAAGGACACTCAAAAGCCTGCCATCCATGGATTCTGTCAGTGTTTTGATCTGTTCACCATCAACATTGCGTGCAGCAGCAACCACAGCCTCCCAGACACTGTTCAGAGAGGTGTACTGTTTTCCCTCCTTGTAAATCTCACATTTGATGATGGACCACAGGTTCTCAATGGGGTTCAGATCAGGTGAACAAGGAGGCCATGTCATTAGATTTTCTTCTTTTATACCCTTTCTTGCCAGCCACGCTGTGGAGTACTTGGACGCGTGTGATGGAGCATTGTCCTGCATGAAAATCATGTTTTTCTTGAAGGATGCAGACTTCTTCCTGTACCACTGCTTGAAGAAGGTGTCTTCCAGAAACTGGCAGTAGGACTGGGAGTTGAGCTTGACTCCATCCTCAACCCGAAAAGGCCCCACAAGCTCATCTTTGATGATACCAGCCCAAACCAGTACTCCACCTCCACCTTGCTGGCATTTGAGTCAGACTGGAGCTCTCTGCCCTTTACCAATCCAGCCACGGGCCCATCCATCTGGCCCATCAAGACTCACTCTCATTTCATCAGTCCATAAAACCTTAGAAAAATCAGTCTTGAGATATTTCTTGGCCCAGTCTTGACATTTCAGCTTGTGTGTCTTGTTCAGTGGTGGTCGTCTTTCAACCTTTCTTACCTTGGCAATGTCTCTGAGTATTGCACACCTTGTGCTTTTGGGCACTCCAGTGATGTTGCAGCTCTGAAATATGGCCAAACTGGTGGCAAGTGGCATCTTGGCAGCTGCACGCTTGACTTTTCTCAGTTCATGGGCAGTTATTTTGCGCCTTGGTTTTTCCACACGCTTCTTGCGACCCTGTTGACTATTTTGAATGAAACGCTTGATTGTTCGATGATCACGCTTCAGAAGCTTTGCAATTTTAAGAGTGCTGCATCCCTCTGCAAGATATCTCACTATTTTTGACTTTTCTGAGCCTGTCAAGTCCTTCTTTTGACCCATTTTGCCAAAGGAAAGGAAGTTGCCTAATAATTATGCACACCTGATATAGGGTGTTGATGTCATTAGACCACACCCCTTCTCATTACAGAGATGCACATCACCTAATATGCTTAATTGGTAGTAGGCTTTCGAGCCTATACAGCTTGGAGTAAGACAACATGCATAAAGAGGATGATGTGGTCAAAATACTCATTTGCCTAATAATTCTGCACTCCCTGTATATATATACATGGCATATTATGTATATAAGTGTGTATGTATAATGCTGTGCAAATTCTGTGCATGTGATTACAGGATTATATATTATGCTTTAGCACTGTATAAATAACAATGTGTGACTATATATATATATACATGGCATATTATGTATATAAGTGTGTATGTATAATGCTGTGCAAATTCTGTGCATGTGATTACAGGATTATATATTATGCTTTAGCACTGTATATATAACAATGTGTGACTATATATATATATACATGGCATGTTATGTATATAAGTGTGTATGTATAATGCTGTGCAAATTCTGTGCATGTGATTACAGGATTATATATTATGCTTTAGCACTATATATATAACAATGTGTGACTATATATATATATATATATATATACATGGCATATTATGTATATAAGTGTGTATGTATAATGCTTTGCAAATTCTGTGCATGTGGGATTATATATTATGCTTTAGCACTGTATATATAACAATGTGTGACTATATATATATATATATATATATATATATATATATATATATATACATGGCATATTATGTATATAAGTGTGTATGTATAATGCTGTGCAAATTCTGTGCATGTGATTACAGGATTATATATTATGCTTTAGCACTGTATATATAACAATGTGTGACTATATATATATATATATACATGGCATATTATGTATATAAGTGTGTATGTATAATGCTGTGAAAATTCTGTGCATGTGATTACAGGATTATATATTATGCTTTAGCACTGTATGCATAACAATGTGTGACTATATATATATATATACATGGCATATTATGTATATAAGTGTGTATGTATAATGCTGTGCAAATTCTGTGCATGTGATTACAGGATTATATATTATGCTTTAGCACTGTATATATAACAATGTGTGACTATATATATATATATATACATGGCATATTATGTATATAAGTGTCAGGGCCGGATTTACATCTCAGGTGCCTGTAGGCACAAAAACCTGAAGCGCCCCCCCCCCCCCCCAAAAAAAAAAGTGGAAAAAAATGAGGACTTTTTTATTATTATTTAGGACAACTAAAAATAAATATTAGATGTAAAATTACATTTTCCCTTTTATGGAGATACACACACCAATTGCAATATTTGTTGTAATGGAAGCTACACCAAAAATCAATATTCACTTAACTCAAATGGCCATACAATTTCTATTATGTATAACATAAACAAATCATGTTAAACTTTTAATGCAAAATATTCTAAAGAAAACCCTATTTAAAGGGACATAAAATGTGACAGTTTGCTAGGGCATTTTATTATTGCACTAGTGCTTGCACAGAAGTGTGTTAGCCTCTTGCAAAAGAGTTAAACACATAGTCAATGTCAGTTCTGAGACAGCAATACACATCTGTGAAGACCCAGATGGGCTCAGAGGACATGTTTACTTACAAGCCATTAGTGTATTGCTTTTCTGGAGATGACTTTGACTATGTGCTTAACATTTTGTTGGAGTTAAACACAGTTTTGTATAAACAATAGCAATATTAAAACTAGCAGCATGCAAGCTCATCAACAACCTGTGCAGCCAGTGGAAGAAAATATAAAATGTAGGTCTTTTTTCCACTAGATGAAAAAAATCTTGTGAACTCTGATATTTTTGGTACAAATACACACAGATGTTACATTTATTTTGTTCTGAAATATAAATATAATAGGATGTTGCTCTTAAAGGAAAAAATGGAATGTTGTAGATTATATGTAATCCAGGGGTCAACAAATGTGTTTAAAATTAGAAATTAGAAATTCAATTTACCACAAAACACAAACATACCACACTTACTTGATAAAAGAACAGATTAACAATTTGTAATGGGATGTGTGTGTGTGTATGTATATATATATATATATATATATATATATACACATACATATACATACATACAAACAAATATTCCATGTGAGTGGTTTACACACATACACATTTTACAGCCTTATAGTCTACAAACTTTGTTGTCAAAGTGCCCTAAAGGCTGTAAATCACAATTGTCAGCTTGTAATAAAGAGCAGAGCAGCTAGTCCCACATAACCTCCTCACCTCCAAGGCCTTTATAGAACAAAAACATTCATCCTGAAGCAGAATTTAACCCCCTGGCTATCAAAATGCACTACAGCACATAAAAAGTGAATACACTGCAACCCTCTCTGGTAGCCAAGGGGTTAAAATGCTCTGCTTGTTATGTTGTCATTCTAGGCAGCATTAGAAGCCTTGTACAGTCCTAACCTGTTGTTCTGAAGCTTTCATTCCTTCAACAAAAATTGTCTGCTACACATCAGCATGGAGTATGGCTGTGTGAGGCAACAGAAGTACATAAAATAAATGTGAAACTAAACATGCCTGGCGAAAATGGGAAGAGTTTAGTTTTAATCTTTGCCCCTCTCTCCTTCATGGCTCCCTCAACTGCTGTAACATATTCCCAATGAAACACTCGACTCTGTAAGCACCTGGCAGCACAATTCTTACTAAAATTAATGCCCTCACAAAAAAAAAAATTTTTTTTTTTTTTTTTTTAAGTTACTGACAGGCAGGCGCCCCTCACTGCAAGGCGCCTGTAGGCACATGCCTACTGTGCCTAATGGGAAATCCGGCCCTGATAAGTGTGTATGTATAATGCTGTGCAAATTCTGTGCATGTGATTACAGGATTATATATTATGCTTTAGCACTGTATATATAACAATGTGTGACTATATATATACATGGCATATTATGTATATAAGTGTGTATGTATAATGCTGTGCAAATTCTGTGCATGTGATTACAGGATTATATATTATGCTTTAGCACTGTATATATAACAATGTGTGACTATATATATATACATGGCATGTTATGTATATAAGTGTGTATGTATAATGCTGTGCATGTGATTACAGGATTATATATTATGCTTTAGCACTGTATATATAACAATGTGTGACTATATATATATACATGGCATATTATGTATATAAGTGTGTATGTATAATGCTTTGCAAATTCTGTGCATGTGGGATTATATATTATGCTTTAGCACTGTATATATAACAATGTGTGACTATATATATATATATATATATACATGGCATATTATGTATATAAGTGTGTATGTATAATGCTGTGCAAATTCTGTGCATGTGATTACAGGATTATATATTATGCTTTAGCACTGTATATATAACAATGTGTGACTATATATATATATATATATATATATATATATATATATATATATATATATACATATGGCATGTTATGTATATAAGTGTGTATGTATAATGCTGTGCAAATTCTGTGCATGTGATTACAGGATTATATATTATGCTTTAGCACTGTATATATAACAATGTGTGACTATATATATATATACATGGCATATTATGTATATAAGTGTGTATGTATAATGCTGTGCAAATTCTGTGCATGTGATTACAGGATTATATATTATGCTTTAGCACTGTATACATAACAATGTGTGACTATATATATATATACATGGCATATTATGTATATAAGTGTGTATGTATAATGCTGTGCAAATTCTGTGCATGTGATTACAGGATTATATATTATGCTTTAGCACTGTATATATAACAATATGTGACTATATATATATATATATATATACATGGCATATTATGTATATAAGTGTGTATGTATAATGCTGTGCAAATTCTGTGCATGTGATTACAGGATTATATATTATGCTTTAGCACTGTATAAATAACAATGTGTGACTATATATATATGCATGGCATATTATGTATATAAGTGTGTATGTATAATGCTGTGCAAATTCTGTGCATGTGATTACAGGATTATATATGATGCTTTAGCACTGTATATATAACAATGTGTGACTATATATATATATACATGGCATATTATGTATATAAGTGTGTATGTATAATGCTGTGCAAATTCTGTGCATGTGATTACAGGATTATATATTATGCTTTAGCACTGTATATATAACAATGTGTGACTATATATATATATATATATATACATGGCATGTTATGTATATAAGTGTGTATGTATAATGCTGTGCAAATTCTGTGCATGTGATTACAGGATTATATATTATGCTTTAGCACTGTATATATAACAATGTGTGACTATATATATATATACATGGCATATTATGTATATAAGTGTGTATGTATAATGCTGTGCAAATTCTGTGCATGTGATTACAGGATTATATATTATGCTTTAGCACTGTATATATAACAATGTGTGACTATATATATATACATGGCATGTTATGTATATAAGTGTGTATGTATAATGCTGTGCAAATTCTGTGCATGTGATTACATGATTATATATTATGCTTTAGCACTATATATATAACAATGTGTGACTATATATATATATATATATATATATATATATATACATGGCATATTATGTATATAAGTGTGTATGTATAATGCTTTGCAAATTCTGTGCATGTGGGATTATATATTATGCTTTAGCACTGTATATATAACAATGTGTGACTATATATATATACATGGCATATTATGTATATAAGTGTGTATGTATAATGCTGTGCAAATTCTGTGCATGTGATTACAGGATTATATATTATGCTTTAGCAATGTATATATAACAATGTGTGACTACATATATATATATATACATGGCATGTTATGTATATAAGTCTGTATGTATAATGCTGTGGAAATTCTCTGCATGTGATTACAGGATTATATATTATTCTTTAGCACTGTATAAATAACAATGTGTGACTATATATATATATATACATGGCATATTATGTATATAAGTGTGTATGTATAATGCTGTGCAAATTCTGTGCATGTGATTACAGGATTATATATTATGCTTTAGCACTGTATATATAACAATGTGTGACTATATATATATATATATATACATGGCATGTTATGTATATAAGTGTGTATGTATAATGCTGTGCAAATTCTGTGCATGTGATTACAGGATTATATAGTATGCTTTAGCACTGTATATATAACAATGTGTGACTATATATATATATACATGGCATATTATGTATATAAGTGTGTATGTATAATGCTGTGCAAATTCTGTGCATGTGATTACAGGATTATATATTATGCTTTAGCACTGTATATATAACAATGTGTGACTATATATATATATATATACATGGCATATTATGTATATAAGTGTGTATGTATAATGCTGTGCAAATTCTGTGCATGTGATTACAGGATTATATATTATGCTTTAGCACTGTATAAATAACAATGTGTGACTATATATATATACATGGCATATTATGTATATAAGTGTGTATGTATAATGCTGTGCAAATTCTGTGCATGTGATTACAGGATTATATATGATGCTTTAGCACTGTATATATAACAATGTGTGACTATATATATATACATGGCATATTATGTATATAAGTGTGTATGTATAATGCTGTGCAAATTCTGTGCATGTGATTACAGGATTATATATTATGCTTTAGCACTGTATATATAACAATGTGTGACTATATATATATACATGGCATGTTATGTATATAAGTGTGTATGTATAATGCTGTGCAAATTCTGTGCATGTGATTACAGGATTATATATTATGCTTTAGCACTGTATATATAACAATGTGTGACTATATATATATATATACATGGCATATTATGTATATAAGTGTGTATGTATAATGCTGTGCAAATTCTGTGCATGTGATAACAGGATTATATATTATGCTTTAGCACTGTATATATAACAATGTGTGACTATATATATATATATATATATATATATATATATATATATATATATATATATATATACATGGCATATTATGTATATAAGTGTGTATGTATAATGCTGCGCAAATTCTGTGCATGTGATTACAGGATTATATATTATGCTTTAGCACTGTATATATAACAATGTGTGACTATATATATATATACAGGGCATATTATGTGTATAAGTGTGTATGTATAATGCTGTGCAAATTCTGTGCATGTGATTACAGGATTATATATTATGCTTTAGCACTGTATATATAACAATGTGTGACTATATATATATATATATATATATATATATATATACATGGCATATTATGTATATAAGTGTGTATGTATAATGCTGTGCAAATTCTGTGCATGTGATTACAGGATTATATATTATGCTTTAGCACTGTATATATAACAATGTGTGACTATATATATATATATATATATATATATATATATATATATATATATATATATATATATATATATATACATGGCATATTATGTATATAAGTGTGTATGTATAATGCTGTGCAAATTCTGTGCATGTGATTACAGGATTATATATTATGCTTTAGCACTGTATATATAACAATGTGTGACTATATATATATATACATGGCATGTTATGTATATAAGTGTGTATGTATAATGCTGTGCAAATTCTGTGCATGTGATTACAGGATTATATATTATGCTTTAGCACTGTATATATAACAATGTGTGACTATATATATATACATGGCATGTTATGTATATAAGTGTGTATGTATAATGCTGTGCAAATTCTGTGCATGTGATTACAGGATTATATATTATGCTTTAGCACTGTATATATAACAATGTGTGACTATATATATATATACATGGCATATTATGTATATAAGTGAGTATGTATAATGCTGTGCAAATTCTGTGCATGTGATTACAGGATTATATATTATGCTTTAGCAATGTATATATAACAATGTGTGACTATATATATATATATATATATATACATGGCATGTTATGTATATAAGTCTGAATGTATAATGCTGTGGAAATTCTGTGCATGTGATTACAGGATTATATATTATTCTTTAGCACTGTATAAATAACAATGTGTGACTATATATATATATATACATGGCATATTATGTATATAAGTGTGTATGTATAATGCTGTGCAAATTCTGTGCATGTGATTACAGGATTATATATTATGCTTTAGCACTGTATATATAACAATGTGTGACTATATATATATACATGGCATGTTATGTATATAAGTGTGTATGTATAATGCTGAGCAAATTCTGTGCATGTGATTACAGGATTATATATTATGCTTTAGCACTGTATATATAACAATGTGTGACTATATATATATATATATATATATATATATACATGGCATATTATGTATATAAGTGTGTATGTATAATGCTGTGCAAATTCTGTGCATGTGATTACAGGATTATATATTATGCTTTAGCACTGTATATATAACAATGTGTGACTATATATATATATACATGGCATATTATGTATATAAGTGTGTATGTATAATGCTGTGCAAATTCTGTGCATGTGATTACAGGATTATATATTATGCTTTAGCACTGTATATATAACAATTGTGACTATATATATATATACATGGCATGTTATGTATATAAGTGTGTATGTATAATGCTGTACAAATTCTGTGCATGTGATTACAGGATTATAAATTATGCTTAACCACTGTATATATAACAATGTGTGACTATATATATATATATATATATATATATATACATGGCATGTTATGTATATAAGTGTGTATGTATAATGCTGTGCAAATTCTGTGCATGTGATTACAGGATTATATATTATGCTTTAGCACTGTATATATAACAATGTGTGACTATATATATATATATACATGGCATATTATGTATATAAGTGTGTATGTATAATGCTGTGCAAATTCTGTGCATGTGATTACAGGATTATATATTATGCTTTAGCACTGTATATATAACAATGTGTGACTATATATATATATACATGGCATATTATGTATATAAGTGTGTATGTATAATGCTGTGCAAATTCTGTGCATGTGATTACAGGATTATATATTATGCTTTAACACTGTATATATAACAATGTGTGACTATATATAAATATATATACATGGCATATTATGTATATAAGTGAGTATGTATAATGCTGTGCAAATTCTGTGCATGTGATTACAGGATTATATATTATGCTTTAACACTGTATATATAACAATGTGTGACTATATATATATATACATGGCATGTTATGTATATAAGTGTGTATGTATAATGCTGTGCAAATTCTGTGCATGTGATTACAGGATTATATATTATGCTTTAGCACTGTATATATAACAATGTGTGACTATATATATATATATATATATATATATATATACATGGCATATTATGTATATAAGTGTGTATGTATAATGCTGTGCAAATTCTGTGCATGTGATTACAGGATTATATATGATGCTTTAGCACTGTATATATAACAATTTGTGACTATATATATATATACATGGCATATTACGTATATAAGTGAGTATGTATAATGCTGTGCAAATTCTGTGCATGTGATTACAGGATTATATATTATGCTTTAGCACTGTATATATAACAATGTGTGACTATATATATATATACATGGCATATTATGTATATAAGTGTGTATGTATAATGCTGTGCAAATTCTGTGCATGTGATTACAGGATTATATATTATGCTTTAGCACTGTATATATAACAATGTGTGACTATATATATATATATATATATATATATACATGGCATATTATGTATATAAGTGTGTATGTATAATGCTGTGCAAATTCTGTGCATGTGATTACAGGATTATATATTATGCTTTAGCACTGTATATATAACAATGTGTGACTATATATATATACATGGCATGTTATGTATATAAGTGTGTATGTATAATGCTGTGCAAATTCTGTGCATGTGATTACAGGATTATATATTATGCTTTAGCACTATATATATAACAATGTGTGACTATATATATATATATATATATATATATATATACATGGCATATTATGTATATAAGTGTGTATGTATAATGCTTTGCAAATTCTGTGCATGTGGGATTATATATTATGCTTTAGCACTGTATATATAACAATGTGTGACTATATATATATACATGGCATATTATGTATATAAGTGTGTATGTATAATGCTGTGGCAAATTCTGTGCATGTGATTACAGGATTATATATTATGCTTTAGCAATGTATATATAACAATGTGTGACTACATATATATATATACATGGCATGTTATGTATATAAGTCTGTATGTATAATGCTGTGGAAATTCTCTGCATGTGATTACAGGATTATATATTATTCTTTAGCACTGTATAAATAACAATGTGTGACTATATATATATATACATGGCATATTATGTATATAAGTGTGTATGTATAATGCTGTGCAAATTCTGTGCATGTGATTACAGGATTATATATTATGCTTTAGCACTGTATATATAACAATGTGTGACTATATATATATATATATATATATATATACATGGCATGTTATGTATATAAGTGTGTATGTATAATGCTGTGCAAATTCTGTGCATGTGATTACAGGATTATATAGTATGCTTTAGCACTGTATATATAACAATGTGTGACTATATATATATATATACATGGCATATTATGTATATAAGTGTGTATGTATAATGCTGTGCAAATTCTGTGCATGTGATTACAGGATTATATATTATGCTTTAGCACTGTATACATAACAATGTGTGACTATATATATATATACATGGCATATTATGTATATAAGTGTGTATGTATAATGCTGTGCAAATTCTGTGCATGTGATTACAGGATTATATATTATGCTTTAGCACTGTATATATAACAATGTGTGACTTATATATAATATATATACATGGCATATTATGTATATAAGTGTGTATGTATAATGCTGTGCAAATTCTGTGCATGTGATTACAGGATTATATATTATGCTTTAGCACTGTATATATAACAATGTGTGACTATATATATATACATGGCATGTTATGTATATAAGTGTGTATGTATAATGCTGTGCAAATTCTGTGCATGTGATTACAGGATTATATATTATGCTTTAGCACTGTATATATAACAATGTGTGACTATATATATATACATGGCATATTATGTATATAAGTGTGTATGTATAATGCTGTGCAAATTCTGTGCATGTGATTACAGGATTATATATTATGCTTTAGCACTGTATATATAACAATGTGTGACTATATAATATATACATGGCATGTTATGTATATAAGTGTGTATGTATAATGCTGTGCAAATTCTGTGCATGTGATTACAGGATTATATATTATGCTTTAGCACTGTATATATAACAATGTGTGACTATATATATATATATATATATATATATATATATATATATATATATATATACATGGCATATTATGTATATAAGTGTGTATGTATAATGCTGCGCAAATTCTGTGCATGTGATTACAGATTATATATTATGCTTTAGCACTGTATATATAACAATGTGTGACTATATATATATATACAGGGCATATTATGTGTATAAGTGTGTATGTATAATGCTGTGCAAATTCTGTGCATGTGATTACAGGATTATATATTATGCTTTAGCACTGTATATATAACAATGTGTGACTATATATATATATATATATATACATGGCATATTATGTATATAAGTGTGTATGTATAATGCTGTGCAAATTCTGTGCATGTGATTACAGGATTATATATTATGCTTTAGCACTGTATATATAACAATGTGTGACTATATATATATATATATATATATATATATATATATATACATGGCATATTATGTATATAAGTGTGTATGTATAATGCTGTGCAAATTCTGTGCATGTGATTACAGGATTATATATTATGCTTTAGCACTGTATATATAACAATGTGTGACTATATATATATATACATGGCATGTTATGTATATAAGTGTGTATGTATAATGCTGTGCAAATTCTGTGCATGTGATTACAGGATTATATATTATGCTTTAGCACTGTATATATAACAATGTGTGACTATATATATTATACATGGCATGTTATGTATATAAGTGTGTATGTATAATGCTGTGCAAATTCTGTGCATGTGATTACAGGATTATATATTATGCTTTAGCACTGTATATATAACAATGTGTGACTATATATATATACATGGCATATTATGTATATAAGTGTGTATGTATAATGCTGTGCAAATTCTGTGCATGTGATTACAGGATTATATATTATGCTTTAGCACTGTATATATAACAATGTGTGACTATATATATATATATACATGGCATGTTATGTATATAAGTGTGTATGTATAATGCTGTGCAAATTCTGTGCATGTGATTACAGGATTATATATTATGCTTTAGCACTGTATATATAACAATGTGTGACTATATATATATATACATGGCATATTATGTATATAAGTGTGTATGTATAATGCTGTGCAAATTCTGTGCATGTGATTACAGGATTATATATTATGCTTTAGCACTGTATATATAACAATGTGTGACTATATATATATAACATGGCATATTATGTATATAAGTGTGTATGTATAATGCTGTGCAAATTCTGTGCATGTGATTACAGGATTATATATTATGCTTTAGCACTGTATATATAACAATGTGTGACTATATATATATATATACATGGCATGTTATGTATATAAGTGCTGTATGTATAATGCTGTGCAAATTCTGTGCATGTGATTACAGGATTATATATTATGCTTTAGCACTGTATAAATAACAATGTGTGACTATATATATATATATACATGGCATAGTTATGTATATAAGTGTGTATGTATAATGCGTGCAAAATTCTGTGCATGTGATTACAGGATTATATATTATGCTTAGCACTGTATATATAACAATGTGTGACTATATATATATACATGGCATGTTATGTATATAAGTGTGTATGTATAATGCTTGTGCAAATTCTGTGCATTGATTACAGGATTATATATTATGCTTTAGCACTGTATATATAACAATGTGTGACCTATATATATATAAATATACATGGCATATTATGTATATAAGTGTGTATGTATAATGCTGTGCAATTCTGTGCAAGTGATTTCAGGATTATATATTATGCTTAAGCACTGTATATATAACAATGTGTGACTATATATATATATATACATGGCATAGTTATGTATATAAGTGTGTATGTATAATGCTGTGCAATTTCTGTGCATAGTGAATACAGGATTATATTTTATGCTTTAAGCACTGTATATATAACAATGTGTGACATATATATATATTTTTATATATATACATGGCATATTATGTATATAAGTGTGTTGTATAATGCTGTGCAAATTCTGTGCATCGTGATTACAGGATTATATATTATGCTTTAGCACTGTATATATAACAATGTGTGACTATATAGATATATATATATATATACATGGCAATGTTATGTATATAAGTGTGTATGTATAATGCTGTGCAAATTCTGTGCATGTGATTTAACAGGATTATATATTATGCTTTAGCACTGTATATATAACAATGTGTGATATATATATATACATGGCATATTATGTATATAAGTGTGTATGTATAAATGCTGTGCAAATTCTGTGCATGTGATTACAGGATTATATATTATGCTTTAAGCACTGTATATATTAACAATGTGTGACTATATTATATATATACATGGCATATTATGTATATAAGTGTGTATGTATATGCTGTGCAAATTCTGAGCATGTGATTACAGGATTATATATTATGCTTAAGCACTGTATATATAACAATGTGTGACTATATATATATATACATGGCATGTTATGTATATAAGTGTGTATGTATAATGCTGTGCAAATTCTGTGCATGTGATTACAGGATTATATATTATGCTTTAGCACTGTATATATAACAATGTGTGACTATATATATATTATACATGGCATATTATGTATATAAGTGTGTATGTATAATGCTGTGCAAATTCTGTGCATGTGATTACAGGATTATATATTATGCTTTAGCACTGTATATATAACAATGTGTGACTATATATATATATACATGGCATTTTATGTATATAAGTGTGTATGTATAATGCTGTGCAAATTCTGTGCATGTGATTACAGGATTATATATTATGCTTTAGCACTGTATATATAACAATGTGTGACTATATATATATTACATGGCATGTTATGTATATAAGTGTGTATGTATAATGCTGTGCAAATTCTGTGCATGTGATTATAGGATTATATATTATGCTTTAGCACTGTATATATAACAATGTGTGACTATATATATATACATGGCATATTATGTATATAAGTGTGTATGTATAATGCTGTGCAAATTCTGTGCATGTGATTACAGGATTATATATTATGCTTTAGCACTGTATATATAACAATGTGTGACTATATATATATATACATGGCATATTATGTAATAAGTGTGTATGTATAATGCTGTGCAAATTCTGTGCATGTGATTACAGGATTATATATTATGCTTTAGCACTGTATATATAACAATGTGTGACTATATAAATATATATACATGGCATATTATGTATATAAGTGTGTATGTATAATGCTGTGCAAATTCTGTGCATGTGATTACAGGATTATATATTATGCTTTAGCACTGTATATATAACAATGTGTGACTATATATATATATACATGGCATATATTATGTATATAAGTGTGTATGTATAATGCTGTGCAAATTCTGTGCATGTGATTACAGGATTATATATTATGCTTTAGCACTGTATATATAACAATTGTGACTATATATATATATACATGGCATGTTATGTATATAAGTGTGTATGTATAATGCTGTACAAATTCTGTGCATGTGATTACAGGATTATATATTATGCTTAAGCACTGTATATATAACAATGTGTGACTATATATATATATACATGACATGTTATGTATATAAGTGTGTATGTATAATGCTGTGCAAATTCTGTGCATGTGATTACAGGATTATATATTATGCTTTAGCACTGTATATATAACAATGTGTGACTATATATATATAATATATACATGGCATATTATGTATATAAGTGTGTATGTATAATGCTGTGCAAATTCTGAGCATGTGATTACAGGATTATATATTAAGCTTAAGCACTGTATATATAACAATGTGTGACTATATATATATATACATGGCATGTTATGTATATAAGTGTGTAGTGTATAATGCTGTGCAAATTCTGTGCATGTGATTACAGGATTATATATTTATGCTTTAGCACTGTATATATAACAATGTGTGACTATATATATATTATACATAGGCATATTATGTATATAAGTGTGTATGTATAATGCTGTGCAAATCTGTGCATGTGATTATAGGATTATATATTATGCTTTAGCACTGTATATATAACAATGTGTGACTATATATATATATCATGGCATATTATGTATATAAGTGTGTATGTATAATGCTGTGCAAATTCTGTGCATGTGATTACAGGATTATATATTATGCTTTAGCACTGTATATATAACAATTGTGTGACTATAAATATATACATGGCATGTTATGTATATAAGTGTGTATGTATAATGCTGTGCAAATTCTGTGCATGTGATTACAGGATTATATATTATGCTTTAGCACTGTATATATAACAATGTGTGACTATATATATATATACATATGCATAGGTAATGTATATAAGTGTGTATGTATATGCTGTGCAAATCTGTGCATGAATTACAGGATTACTATATTATGCTTTAGCACTGTATACATAACAATTGTGTGACTATATATATATATATACATGGCAGATATTATGTATATAAGTGTGTATGAATAATAGCTGTAGCAAATTCAGATGCATTGTGATATACAGGATATATATTATGCTTTAGCACTGATATATATCAATGTGTGACTAATAGTGAATATATATATATATATATATACATGCATATTATGTATATAAGTGTGTATGTATAATGCTGTGCAAATTCTGTGCCATGTGATTACAGGATTATATATATTTATGCTTTAGCACTGTATATATTACAAATGTGTGACTAAATATAATATATATAACTATGTACATCGGATTTTATATATATAAGACTGTGTATGTATATATGTAGTGCAAATTCTGTGCATGTGATTACAGGATTATATATTATAGGCTTTACACTGTATATATAACATTGTTGTGACTAATATAATTATATACATGGCATATTATTGTATATAAGTGTGTATGTATAATGCTTGCAAATTCTGTGCATGTGATTACAGGATATATATTAATGCTTAAGCACTGTATATATAACAATGTGTGACTATAGTATATATATACATGGCATATATGGATATAAGTGTGTAAGTAAAATGCTGTGGCAAATTCTGTGCATGTGATTACAGATTATATATTATGCTTTAGCACTGTAGTATATAACAATGTGTGACTATATATATATATATCCATGGCATTGTTATGTATATAAGTGTGTATGTATTAATGCTGTGCAAATTCTGTGCATGTGATTACAGGGATTATATATTATGCTTTAGCACTGTATAATATAACAATGTGTGACTATATATATATATATACATGGCATATTATGTATATAAGTGTGTATGTATAATGCTGTGCAAATTCTGTGCATGTGATTACAGGATTATATATTATGCTTTAGCACTGTATATTATAACAATGTGTGACTATATATATATATATACATGGCATAGTATGTATATAAGTGTGTATTGTATAATGCTGTGCAAATTCTGTGCATGTGATTACAGGATTATATATTATGCTTTAGCGCTGTATAAATAACAATGTGTGACTATATATATACATGGCATATTATGTATATAAGTGTGTATGTATAATGCTGTGCAAATTCTGTGCATGTGATTACAGGATTATATATTATGCTTTAGCACTGTATATATAACAATGTGTGACTATATATATATATACATGGCATATTATGTATATAAGTGTGTATGTATAATGCTGTGCAAATTCTGTGCATGTGATTACAGGATTATTATATTATGCTTTAGCACTGTATATATAACAATGTGTGACTATATATATATATATACAATGGCATGTTATGTATATAAGTGTGAATGTATAATGCTGTGGAAATTCTGTGCATGTGATTACAGGATTATATATTATTCTTTAGCACTGTATAAATAACAATGTGTGACTATAAATATATATATACATGGCATATTATGTATATAAGTGTGTATGTATAATTGCTGTGCAAATTCTGTGCATGTGATTACAGGATTTATATTATGCTTTAGCACTGTTATATAACAATGTGTGACTATATATAAATATACATGGCATATTATGTATATAAGTGTGTATGTATAATGCTGTGCAAATTCTGTGCCATGTGATTACAGGATTATATATTATGCTTTAGCACTGTATATATAACAATGTGTGACTATATATATATATACATGGCATATTATGTATATAAGTGTGTATGTATAATGCTGTGCAAATTCTGTGCATGTGATTACAGGATTATATATTATGCTTTAGCACGTATATATAACAATGTGTGACTATATTATTATATTACATGGCATGTTATGTATATAGTGTGTATGTATAATGCTGGGCAAATTCTGGTGCATGTGATTACAAGATTATATATTATGCTTTAGCACTGTATATATAACAATGATGTGACTATATATATATATATATATACATGGCATATTATGTATATAAGTGTGTATGTATAATGCTGTGCAAATTCTGTGCATGTGATTACAGGATTATATATTATGCTTTAGCACTGTATATAAAACAATGTGTGACTATATATAAATATATACATGGCATATTATGTATATAAGTGTGTATGTATAATGCTGTGCAAATTCTGTGCATGTGATTACAGGATTATATATTATGCTTTAGCACTGTATATATAACAATGTGTGACTATATATATATATACATGGCATGTTATGTATATAAGTGTGTATGTATAATGCTGTGCAAATTCTGTGCATGTGATTACAGGATTATATATTATGCTTTAGCACTGTATATATAACAATGTGTGACTATAATATATATTCATGGCCAGTTATGTATATAAGTGTGTATGTATAATGCTGTGCAAATTCTGTGCATGTGATTACAGGGATTATATATCTACTTTACGAACTGTATAATATACAATGTGTGACATATATATATATATACATGGCATTATTATGTATTATAAGTGTGTATGTATAATGCTGTGCAAATCTGTAGCATGTGATTACAGGATTTATATATTATGCTTTAGCACTGATATATAACAATGTGTTGACTAAATATATATATTTCATGCATATTATGTATATAAGAGTTGTATTGTATAATGCTGTGCAAATTCTGTGCATGTGATTACAGGATTATATATTTGCCGTTAGCACTGTATATATAACAATGTGTGACTTATATATTATACTATTACATGGGCATAGTTATATATAAGTCTGTATGTATAATGCTGTGCAAATTCTGTGCAAAGTGATTACAGGATTATATATTATGCTTTAGCACTGTAAATATAACAATGTGTGACTATATTATATATACATGGCATGTTATGTATATAAGTGTGTATGTATAATGCTGTGCAAATTCTGTGCATGTGATTACAGGATTATATATTATGCTTTAACACTGTATATATAACAATGTGTGACTATATATATACATGGCATATTATGTATATAAGTGTGTATGTATAATGCTGTGCAAATTCTCTGCATGTGATTACAGGATTATATATTATGCTTTAGCACTGTATATATAACAATGTGTGACTATATATATATACATGGCATGTTATGTATATAAGTGTGTATGTATAATGCTGTGCAAATTCTGTGCATGTGATTACAGAATTATATATTATGGTTTAGCACTGTATATATAACAATGTGTGACTATATATATATATATATATATATATATATATATATATATATGTATATATATATACATGGCATATTATGTATATAAGTGTGTATGTATAATGCTGTGCAAATTCTGTGCATGTGATTACAGGATTTATATTATGCTTTAGCACTGTATATATAACAATGTGTGACTATATATATATATATATATATATTATATACATGGCATATTATGTATATAAGTGTGTATGTATAATGCTGTGCAAATTCTGTGCATGTGATTACAGGATTATATATTATGCTTTAGCACTGTATATATAACAATGTGTGACTATATATATATATATACATGGCATGTTATGTATATAAGTGTGTATGTATAATGCTGTACAAATTCTTGCCATGTGATTACAGGATTATATATTATGCTTTAGCACTGTATATATAACAATGTGTGACTATATATATATATACATGGCATGTTATGTATATAAGTGTGTATGTATAATGCTGTGCAAATTCTGTGCATGTGATTACAGGATTATATATTATGCTTTAGCACTGTATATATAACAATGTGTGACTATATATATATATACATGGCATATTATGTATATAAGTGTGTATGTATAATGCTGTGCAAATTCTGTGCAATGTGATTACAGGATTATATATTATGCTTTAGCACTGTATATATAACAATGTGTGACTATATATATATATACATGGCATATTATGTATATAAGTGTGTATGTATAATGCCTGTGCAAATTCTGTGCATGTGATTACAGGATTATATATTATGCTTTAGCACTGTATATATAACAATGTGTGACTATATATATAATATTATACATGGCATATTATGTATATAAGTGTGTATGTATAATGCTGTGCAAATTCTGTGCATGTGATTACAGGATATATATTATGCTTTAGCACTGTATATATAACAATGTGTGTGACTATATATATATATACATGGCATTTTATGTATATAAGTGTGTATGTATAATGCTGTGCAAATTCTGTGCATGTGATTACAGGATTATATATTATGCTTTAGCACTGTATATATAACAATGTGTGACTATATATATATACATGGCATGTTATGTATATAAGTGGTGTATGTATAATGCTGTGCAAATTCTGTGCATGTGATTACAGAATTATATATTATGGTTTAGCACTGTATATATAACAATGTGTGACTATATATATTTATATATTATATATATATATATATATTTATATATATACATGGCATATTATGTATATAAGTGTGTATGTATAATGCTGTGCAAATTCTGTGCATGTGATTACAGGATATATATTATGCTTTAGCACTGTATATATAACAATGTGTGACTATATATATATTATATATATATATATACATGGCATATTATGTATATAAGTGTGTATGTATAATGCTGTGCAAATTCTGTGCATGTGATTACAGGATTATATATTATGCTTTAGCACTGTATATATAACAATTGTGACTATATATATATATATATATATACATGGCATGTTATGTATATAAGTGTGTATGTATAATGCTGTGCAAATTCTGTGCATGTGATTACAGGATTATATATTATGCTTAAGCACTGTATATATAACAATGTGTGACTATATATATTACATGGCATGTTATGTATATATGTCGTGTATGTATAATTGCTGTGCAAATTCTGTGCATGTGATTACAGGATTATATATTATGCTTTAGCACTGTATAAATAACATGTGTGACTATATATTACTATACATGGGCATATTATGTATATAAGTGTGTATGTATAATGCTGTGCAAATTCTGTGCATGTGATTACAGGATTATATATTATGCTTTAGCACTGTATATATAACAATGTGTGACTATATATAATTATACATGGCATTATATGTATATAAGTGTGTATGTATAATGCTTGTGCAAATTCTGTGCATTGTGATTACAGGATTATATATTTATGCTTTAGCACTGTATATATAACAATGTGTGACTATATATATTATACAGGCATGTTATGTATATAGAGTGTGTATGTATAATGCTGTGCAAATTCTGTGCATGTGATTACAGGATTATATATTATGCTTTAGCACTGTATATATAACAATGTGTGACTATATATATATACATGGCATATTATGTATATAAGTGTGTATGTATAATGCTGTGCAAATTCTGTGCATGTGATTACAGGATTATATATTATGCTTTAACACTGTAATATAACAATGTGTGACTATATATATACATGGCATATTATGTATATAAGTGTGTATGTGTAATGCTGTGCAAATTCTGTGCATGTGATTACAGGATATATATTATGCTTTAGCACTGTATATATAACAATGTGTGACTATCTATATATTATATACATGGCATATATGTATATAAGTGTGTATGTATAATGCTGTGCAATTTCTGGTGCATGTGATTACAGTATTATATATTATGCTTTAGCACTGTATATAATAACAATGTGTGACTATATATATATACATGGCCATTATGTATATAAGTGTGTATGTATAATTGCTGTGCAAATTCTGTGCATGTGATTACAGGATTATATATTATGCTTTAGCACTGTCACTATAACAATGTGTGACTATATATAGATATGATACATGGCATATTATGTATATAGTGTGTATGTATAATGCTGTGAAAATTCTGTGCATGTGATACAGGATTATATATTATGCTTTAGCACTGTATATATAACAATGTGTGACTATATATATATATTACATGGCATATTATGTATATAAGTGTGTATGTATAATGCTGTGCCAAATTCTGTGCATGTGATTACAGGATATATATTATGCTTTAGCACTGTATATATAACAATGTGTGACTATATATATTATACATGACATGTTATGTATATAAGTGTGTATGTATAATGCTGTGCAAATTCTGTGCATGTGATTACAGGATTATATATTATGCTTTAGCACTGTATATATAACAATGTGTGACTATATATATATATATATATATATACATGGCATATTATGTATATAAGTGTGTATGTAATGCTGTGCAAATTCTGTGCATGTGATTACAGGATTATTTATTATGCTTTAGCACTGTTATATAACAATGTGTGATATATATATACATGGCATGTTATGTATATAAGTGTGTATGTATAATGCTGTGCAAATTCTGTGCATGTGATTACAGGATTATATATTATTCTTTAGCACTGTATATATAACAATGTGTGACTATATATATATATATATATACATGGCATATTATGTATATAAGTGTGTATGTATAATGCTGTGCAAATTCTGTGCATGTGATTACAGGATTATATATTATTGCTTTAGCACTGTATATAAAACAATGTTTGTGACTATATAATAAATATAAACATGGCATATTATGTATATAAGTGTGTATGTATAATGCTGTGCAAATTCTGTGCATGTGATACAGGATTATATATTATTCTTTAGCACTGTATATATACACAATGTGTGACCTTTATATATATATATAAACATGGCATATTATGTATTAAGTGTGTATGTATAATGCTGTGCAAATTGCTGTGCTTGTGATTACAGGATTATATATTATTGCTTTAGCACTGTATATAAAACAATGTGTGACTATATATAAATATTATACATGGCATGTTATGTATATAAGTGTGTATGTAATGCTGTGCAAATTCTGTGCATGTGATTACAGGATTATATATTTTGCTTTAGCACTGTATATATAACAATGTGTGACTATATATATATTATATCAGAAAAAATCTTTGGAGATGGGAATCCCTTCAAACAGGACATCAAATTCTACAGGAGGTACATTGATGACCTCCTCTTGGTATGGTCAGGCAGTCAGTCAGATGTGCCACTCTTTTTAGAATTTTTGAATTCTAACAATTTGAATTTAAAATTCACCTATGAGTTACATAACACGCATATTAACTATTTGGATCTCACTCTCACAGGTGTCCAGGATAGTGGAGTTTCCATGAGTGTCTATCGTAAACCCATATCTGGGAATACCCTGTTGCATGGCAACAGCAGTCATCCCATACAAATGAGATTCGCTGTTGCCAAAGGACAATTTACCAGACTAAAGAGAAACTGTTCTGACAGAGCCACCTATGACAAGGAAGCTGATTTCTCTGTCAGAAAGACTTCGAGAGAAAGAGGGTACCCTTCACACGATGTTACGAGGGCCAAAAGGTCCCTTGAACATATAGATAGGAAAACACTCTTACAAGATAAACCAAGGTGTGACAGGTCAAAATCTTCTAAGGAGTGTACTTCATCACACAATTTAGTACAGAGTACAACAAAGTATGCAGCATAGTCAAAAAACACTTTGCTACTTGCTGCAGACGACAAACTAGTGACCACAGTCGAGAAAGGGCTCAAATGTTCCTATAGAAAAAGCAATACACTAGGGGGTATCCTAGCACCCACAGAACTTAAAAAGATTGAGACTAACCAAAGCTCTTGGTTGAGACATTGTGGGATGTATATAAGTGCGGCAGTAGACGTTGTAAACCCTGTGACTTTGTTCAGGTCACTAACAATTTTACGTCTTATACCACCGGCCAAACTTTTGACTCAAAAACTTGTCTCAACTGTACAGCTAGCAACGTCATATATATCTCTTTTCTTGCACCCAATGTCATCTGCAATACGTAGGACTCACCTCTAGGACATGAACTCAAGACTTAGAGAACATTTGTCATCTTTCAACATAGGAAAAGCCACTACACCGTTGGTACTCCATTTCTATGGTAAACATGGCAATAACCTTAGATCATTGAGATGGTGTATCATTGAAAAAGTTGTCCTGCCTAGCAGAGGTGGAAACCTCAGCAAATTATTGGCCAAACGAGAGGCATTCTGGATGTTTAAAACTTGACACCAGAATACCTAAAGGACTCAACTCCAGGTATGATTTTAAATTTACTGGGAATAATTCCAGTTCTTTATTATCTCTCCTGGGTTCAACCGTTTCCCCCCTAGGTAGCCTTTTGCTCGTAAATTTACATTTTACTATCTTTCACATTACCTATATCAGGTTAGATACAGATGATATGTTCAGTTCACAATATAGTGAGCCTTTTGAACTTTATCTTTGGTTTGTTTTGTGAATATACATTTTATATTTTATAGTTTATATTGTATACTCTGCATATGTTCACAACAGCAGTCCTGATTCTTTTGATGTTTATTTTCCTGTATGCCACATTCACAGATTTATTAGATACTGTCGCAAATTTTGTATTACATAATTTGTTGACATTTATAGCATTCTACTTTCTAGCATTTTTAGTACTTTTGTCTTTCTCCCTTATCTCATATTAATCAGTGTTTTGTTCTTAACATATCGAATTTAGTTTACGCTTTAAACCACCATTTGAATTGTCTTTTGCACATATTGGTTTTTTCGATT
>NC_069504.1:708089217-708219217 GCF_027579735.1 Bombina bombina
TAATTTATAGGGGCCGATTTACTATGCCCCGAATGAAGCCATATCCCTCTGTTTCCGTGCAAGCCTTCAGGTTCGCCGGAAACAGCAGTTAAGATGCAGCGGTCTTAGGACTGCTGCTCCTTAACTGGATCCGCTGCCTCTGAGCGGCATAAAGAAATCAACCCGATCAAATACAATCGGGTTGATTGACACTCCCTGCTAGCGGCCATCTACAGGGGGCGGCATTGCACAAGCAGTTCACTAGAACTGCTTGTGCAATGCTGAATGTTGACAGCGTATGCTGTCCGCAATCAGCGATGTCTGACGTACATGATACGCTGCAGCGCATCATGTCTGCCAGACTTTGTTAAATCGGCCCCCTAAGACTTAAAGTTACTTCTATTATGAATATACCTTGTTCTCTTGGTATCTTTTGTTTAAATGCATACCTAGGTATGCTCATTAGCAGCAATGTACTACTGTGAGTTAGCTGGTGATTAGTGGCTACACACATATGCCTCTTGACATTGGCTCCCTGTATGCAAGCAGTAATGCAATAATAGCATGCTTTAAAGGGATAGGAAACCCAAAATATATTTATAAATTATTAAAAACATTGTGGAATATAAATACTTTTTGTAATTTATCCATATTAACTATATAAAAGGGTTTACCTATATTTTCTGTTATAAAATGCGATGTCTGCCAAAGCCCTATTAAGCTCAGTATAGGTGCCATATAACAGTGGTCTACCTGGGTAGAACCAACATGGTGCCCAGCATGAGCAGTTCATCTACACCTGTGACTTGCGCATGCGCATATGTTTTCTCATCTATGCTCTGCCTTGAGGCGCGTCATCTGCAAAGCGTCAGAAGCATAACAAGGGGTTTGTGATGTCTCGGGCAGGGGGAGTGGCTCTCCGGACAGCAGAAGTACGCAAGTGATTCTTCAAAAACGTTTGTGCGCATGCAATGTTTAACTCAAGCTCAGACCCGCCGCAATATGATTATTAAAGTGATGGTAAACCCTCCCCTTTTTAAAATCAGATCTGGAATGTAAGCGCTATTTTAGATGAAGTTTAATTCATTAGCTGTAATGAAGATGCAGTATAACATGCTTTTTAATATAGATATGAAATTCAAATACTGCATGCTCCTCCGCCCACTTCAAAAGTAAACTTTTCTGTGAGCTAACAGATTGAATTGTTGTCCAATCAGCGCTCTCCCCATATGGCACTTTTGTTGTAGCTAGAGCATTGATTGGAGAGTAATTCAATCATTTAGCTGACAGGAAAATTGACTTTTGAAGTGGGTGGTGTAACGTGGGGTATTTGAATTTCATATCTATATTAATAACTAAGTTATAGCGCATCTTCATTACACATGATGAATAAAACCCCATCTAAAATAGCGCTTACATTCCAGATCTGATTTTAAAAAGGGGAGAGTTTACCATCACTTTAAGCTGACGCCACTGCTTCTTGATTGGATGGAGCGCAATTATGCATATTGAGAAAGTGCTGCCCACTTTTATAGGCGGTTGTTGCCGCAGATTTTATGAAAAATAAATATAAAGACTTTATATACTTAGAAGCTTTGTTTATAGTCAAATTAAGTACATTTAATAAACTTTATATTCATCTTTATAAAACATTAGTTTTTATGTATGACTAGCTACAACGATTTCTAACCCGTTAACACATAAGAGAAATTTCTTTTTGCACCTTTATGGTGTGGCTTATTTTAGTTGAGCATAGTGAAATGTGAAAACCAAACTACAAATAAATGTTATTCACTATTCTCCCTGTTAATATGCATATTTTTAGGACTAACACTCATGTTGCAGCATGTTTAGTCTTTAAATCTAACATGTATTCTTGAATTTTACTAATGAATCTGTCCCTCCCTCTTTCTTTAATATGCCAATCTGCTTATCTGCTACACTTACTGTAAAATATGTGTGTGAAAGAAGACAGAGAAATAAAATTAAAAAAGAGAGATAAATAATGCATGTATGGATAGATGATAGATAATGTATGTATAGATAGATAATGTATGTATGTAAGTATAAATAGATAATGTATGTATAGATAAATAGTGTATGAATGTGTGTATAGATAATGTATGTATAGATAGATAATGTATGTATGTATGTATAGATAGATAATGTATGTATGTGTGTATAGATAATGTATGTACAGATAGATAATGTATGTATGTGTGTATAGATAATGTATGTACAGATAGATAATGTATGTATGTGTGTATAGATAATGTATGTATAGATAGATAATGTATGTATGTAAGTATAAATAGATAATGTATGTATAGATAAATAATGTATGTATGTGTGTATAGATAATGTATGTATAGATAGATAGATAGATAATGTATGTATGTATATATAGATAGATAATGTATGTATGCAAGTATAGATAGATATATGACAGATAGATATATAGATTGATTGATAGATAATGTATGTATGTATGGATAGATAATGTATGTATTTATGTATGTATGTATGTATAGATAGATAGATAGGTAGACTGACAGACAGATACATAATGTATGTATGTATAGATAGATAATGTATGAATGTGTGTATATATATATATATATATATATATATATATATATATATATATAAAATAAATAAATATATATATATATATATATATATATATATATATTATGTATGGATAGATAGATTGACAAACAGATAGATAGACAGACAGACAGATAATCTATGTATGTATAGATAGACAGACACACAGACAGATGATAGATAGAAAGATAGATAGATAGATAGATAGATAGACAGACAGATGATAGACAGACAGATTCATAGAGAGAGAGACAGATAGATGGATAGATAAACAAAGCTATATAAAAAAAATATGGAGAGCGGGAGGGAAGAGAAAAGGAAATTTGAAGGCAGAAGAAAATAAAGAAAATATGATGGGGGAAGGAACAGAAGAATTACAAGCAGAGTGAAAGGTTTTTTGGTAGAGTGAGAGATTACAAGAATAGGACAAGTGCAGAGTACAGACAAGAAAACCTAGGCTTGGACCCAGGGCCCCTGAGTGTGTGGGACAGGCTCATGCCGTCCTGCTTTATAATGTACAAGCTCCTAATCCGACTTGGGACAGAGCCAGGAAAGGAACTGAGTGATCAGGAAAAAAACACACGGAGAGAAAGGAAAAAGAACTGAGAGGCAGGTAATACAAAGACCAGTAAGGTAATAAGAGAGAGGGGTGGAAAACGGTTACAGAAAAGCAGTGAGGTTGAAAGGGAAAAAAAGAAAAAAGCTGGAGACAGAATAAAAAATAAAAGCAGAGACTGAACAATAAACAGGAAGAGAAAAAAACAGACATTAGAGAGTGAGAGGAAAATATAAAAGGGACCACCAGAAATCCTGCAATTAAGATATTAGGAGAATAAACAGAGAAGACTGGAAGAGTTAAAGGTAAAAAAATTGAGAGAAAAACAGAAGAGAGAAGCATAGGAAAGTGCAAGAGAGCGAGGCAGCCAGGGAGAAAGCATGAAATGTTACAGAAAGGGTTAATTTGTGAATAAACATTAGTGAAGGGAGCACAATTGCTCCTCTGTATGAGCGCAGCTCTACCCTCCTCCATATACCTCTGTATACCTCCTCACTGCCAGAGCAAACACACAGACGGTAAACTATGCAGGACAAAAACAGTGACAAATGTCATTTACAGGTGCAAGTGACTGTCCTTGTGTGACCCTATGAACCAATAGCACATGGCTTCTAAGTGTCTTATCACCCCAGAAATATCTTATTGCAGTAACCCAGCTCCTGAGTGCCTTATTGCCCCTGTAACATCTTATTACAGTAACCCAGCTCCTGAGTGCCTTATTGCCCTGTAACATCTTATTGCAGTAACCCAGCTCCTGAGTGCCTTATTGCCCCTGTAACATCTTATTACAGTAACCCAGCTCCTGAGTGCCTTATTGCCCCTGTAACATCTTATTGCAGTAACACAGCTCCTGAGTGCCTTATTGCCCTGTAAAATCTTATTGCAGTAACCCAGCTCCTGAGTGCCTTATTGCCGCTGTAACATTTTATTGTAGTAACCCAGCTCCTGAGTGCCTTATTGTCCCTGTAACATCTTATTGTAGTAACCCAGCTCCTGAGTGCCTTATTGCCCTGTAACATCTTATTGCAGTAGCCCAGCTCCTGAGTGCCTTATTGTCCCTGTAACATCTTATTGCAGTAACCCAGCTCCTGGGTGCCTTATTGCCCTGTAACATCTTATTGCAGTAACCCAGCTCCTGAGTGCCTTATTGTCCTGTAACATCTTATTGCAGTAACCGAGCTCCTGAGTGCCTTATTGCCCTGTAACATCTTATTGCAGTAACCCAGCTCCTGAGTGCCTTATTGCCCTGTAACATCTTATTGCAGTAATCCAGCTCCTGAGTGCCTTATTGTCCCTGTAACATCGTATTGCAGTAACCCAGCTCCTGAGTGTCTTATTGTCCCTGTAACATCTTATTGCAGTAACCCAGCTCCTGAGTGCCTTATTGCCCCTGAAACAGCTTATTGCAGTAACCCAGATCCTTAGTGCTTTATTGTCCCTGTAACATCTTATTGCAGTAACCCGGCTCCTGAGTGCCTTATTGTCCTGTAACATCTTATTGCAGTAACCCAGCTCTTGAGTGCCTTATTGTCCCTGTAACATCTTATTGCAGTAACCCAGCTCCTGAGTGCCTTATTGCCCTGTAACATCTTATTGCAGTAACCCAGCTCCTGAGTGCCTTATTGCCCCTGAAACAGCTTATTGCAGTAACCCAGATCCTTAGTGCTTTATTGTCCCTGTAACATCTTATTGCAGTAACCCGGCTCCTGAGTGCCTTATTGCCCCTGAAACAGCTTATTGCAGTAACCCAGATCCTGAGTGCCTTATTGTTCTGTAACATCTTATTGCAGTAACCCAGCTCCTGAGTGCCTTATTGCCCCTGAAACAGCTTATTGTAGTAACCCAGCTCCTGAGTGCCTTATTGCCCTGTAACATCTTATTGCAGTAACCCAGCTCCTGAGTGCCTTATTGCCCCTGAAACAGCTTATTGCAGTAACCCAGATCCTGAGTGCCTTATTGCCCTGTAACATCTTATTGCACTAACCCAGCTCCTGAGTGCCTTATTGCCTGTAACATCTTATTGCAGTAACCCAGCTCCTGAGTGCATTATTGCCCCTGTAACATCTTATTGCAATAACCCAGCTCCTGAGTGCCTTATTGTCCTGTAACATCTTATTGCAGTAACCCAGCTCCTGAGTGCCTTATTGCCCTGTAACATCTTATTGTAGTAACCCAGCTCCTGAGTGCCTTATTGCCCTGTAACATCTTATTGCAGTAACCCAGCTCCTGAGTGCCTTATTGTCCCTGTAACATCTTATTGCAGTAACCCAGATACTGAGTGCCTCATTGCCCCTGTAACATCTTATTGCAGTAACCCAGCTACTGAGTGCCTTATTGCCCCTGTAACATCTTATTGCAATAACCCAGCTCCTGAGTGCCTTATTGCCCTGTAACATAGTATTGCAGTAACCCAGCTACTGAGTGCCTTATTGTCCAAGTAACATCTTATTGCAGTAACACAGCTCCTGAGTGCCTTATTGCCCCTGTAACATCTTATTGCAGTAACACAGCTCCTGAGTGCCTTATTGCCCTGTAACATCATATTGCAGTAACCCAGCTACTGAGTGCCTTATTGTATGTAACATCTTATTGCAGTAACCCAGCTCCTGAGTGCCTTATTGCCCTGTAACAACTTATTGCAGTAACCCAGCTCCTGAGTGCCTTATTGCCCTATAACATCTTATTGCAGTAACCCAGCTCCTGAGTGCCTTATTGCCCTGTAACATCTTATTGCAGTAACCCAGCACCTGAGTGCCTTATTGCCCTGTAACATCTTATTGCAGTAACCCAGCTCCTGAGTGTCTTATTGTCCTGTAACATCTTATTGCAGTAACCCAGCTCCTGAGTGCCTTATTGCCCTGTAACATCTTATTGCAGTAACCCAGTTCCTGAGTGCCTTATTGTCCCTGTAACCTCTTATTGCAGTAACCCAGCTCCTGAGTGCCTTATTGCCCTGTAACTTCTTATTGCAGTAACCCAGCTCCTGAGTGCCTTATTGTCCTGTAACATCTTATTAAAGTAAGCCAGCTGCTGAGTGCCTTATGGCCCTGTAACATCTTATTGCAGTAACCCAGCTCCTGAGTGCCTTATTGTCCTGTAACACCTTATTGCCAAACCGAGCTCCTGAGTGCCTTATTGCCCTGTAACATCTCATTGCAGTAACCCAGCTCCTGAGTGCCTTATTGCCCTGTAACATCTTATTTTAGTAACCCAGCTCCTGAGTACTTTATAGCCCCTGTAACATCTTATTGCAGTAACCCAACTCCTCAGTGCCTTATTCCCCCTGTAATATCTTATTTTAGTAACCCAGCTCCTGAGTGCCTTATTGCCCTGTAACATCTTAATGCAGTAACTCAAGCTCCTGAGTGCCTTATTGCCCTATAACATCTTATTGCAGTAACACAGCTCCTGAGTACCTTATTGCCCCTGTAACATCTTATTGCAGTAACCCGGCTCCTGAGTGCCTTATTGCCCCTGTAACATCCTATTGCTGTAACCCAGCTCCTAAGTGCCTTATTGCCCCTGTAACATCTTATTGCAGTAACCCAACTCCTCAGTGCCTTATTCCCCCTGTAATATCTTATTTTAGTAACCCAGCTCATGAGTGCCTTATTGCCCCTGTAACATCTTATTTTAGTAACCCAGCTCCTGAGTGCCTTATTTCCCTGTAACATCTTAATGCAGTAACTCAAGCTCCTGAGTGCCGTATTGCCCTATAACATCTTATTGCAGTAACCCGGCTCCTGAGTGCCTTATTGCCCCTGTAACATCCTATTGCTGTAACCCAGCTCCTGAGTACCTTATTGTACTGTATATTTTCATCTTGTAACTTAATCTATAACCAGTTTTCTTTATTGATACTACAGATTTATTCCTGCAATTCTAAACCTGGGTATTAGGGCCGATCTGTGCTGAAGGTGTCACACAAAATTATTCATGGCATCAGCCTTACAGCAAAAACATATATTGCCTGTATATACTCTTTGGTCTATTATTAGATCACAGTATCTATATTTTTCTATTTCTGTATTACAGTAATGGAGATTGGTATCATGGTGTGCCACATTCATTTAAAAAGCAAACCAACAGCATCTCAATAAGGAAAAGCAAAAGGTTGGGAACCACTGTATTACCCAAATAGGGGTGAATGGAATAAAATGAACATTTTATATATAAAAGAGAACATTTCAGTAACAGTGAAATATAATTAAAAGATCAAATCGTAACAACAACAAAATATCACACAACAAGTAAAACAACACAATTGGTGCAATGCTATAAAATCAGACAAACATGTTACAGATCAGTCTTCTTCTTTTTTAATGGATGCTCCACCCAGCTGATTTTACTGACTACCAAGAAAATTTAAGCCAATATTAAGCTAAAATTAGATAATATTATAAATGTTTACTGTTTGTTGCAAAAATTATAATTCAGTACATTTATGTTAAATTATAGAATTATGGAATTGATTTGGGCTTTGAATAGCAGAAAATGTTGTAACATTACAAAGTCTTACACTGCCCCTCCGGCTACTTCATAAGACCACCCAGCTGGCAAAATGTACTGAGGAGAATACTGTATAAATAGTGTAAATATAAAAGCTATAACACAAGGATTGTCCAGCACATTAAATAAACTCCAAATCATAAGCAAATCCTATACTGCAAGCAATATACATGGGGAAAGGGTCATCCTTATTTCACATTAATTGTTGCCTAAATGATTTAATAACAGTAATACTAGAAACATCCTTTCTTGTGCAGATACGTTTCAGAAGGGCAGTGTAACCAAGACTGTAAGCCAACATCTCTGATCAGTGTTGCAATATACCTCAGTATTCTGCTTTTGTTTGTGGTTTACAAAGTGACTGACCAATAAGAATGAAAGGAGAATACAAATAAATCGTAAAGCTGAAATGGGTTAGAAGAATGTTTTATGTTTAGAGTGAGGCTTAGATTGTAAAATTACTTTGTCCGTCTGCAGGAACATGTGTAGTAATTGTATACAGATTTATTGATACTTTGATTGGAATTGATAAGGTAACTACGGAGTGAGACTATGGGGCGGATTTATCAAGCTCTGTATGGTCTCCGTAAAGACCGCTTCTCCATAACTTGTCGGCCTCCTTTGAGGCTGCTGACAGAAATCAACTCGATTGAATCCGATCGGGTTGATTGACACCCCCTGCTAGCGAACATGATACGCTATATTGTATCATGTCCGCTCGCACTATGTTAAATATACCCCCATCATGCCCTGACCTTTTTCTAACAGAATTGTGGCAGAATGGTTGCTAGATGTCTGGGAATGACCCAGGCAGCTGTGTCCGGGTTTGAAGCTGAGTCAGACCTGGACATGCCAATGTCCGGGTTTGGTGGAAAAACAGCCACAGCCAAAAAGGTGGCATTGTGCATTTGCAATATACTGCACATGCCTACAGTTATTTCTCTTTTGCCTGTGTGTGTCTTTGTGTGTGTCTGTGTGTGTAAGTGTCTTTGTGTGTGAGTCTTTGTGTTTGTCAGTGTCTGTGTGTGAGTATCTTTGTGTGTGAGTGTCTTTGTGTGTGAGAGTGTGTGTTTTTGAGTTTGTCAGTGTTTGAAATAGTGAGTGTATTTGTATGTGAGAGATCATGTGTGTGTGTGAGAGTGTGTGTCTTTGTGTGTGTGTGTGAAAGTATGTGTGTGTGTATGAGAGAAAGTATTTGTGTGTGTGTGTGAGAAAGTATGTGTGTGTGTTAGAGAGAGAAAGTATGTGTGTGTGAAAGTTTGTGTGTGTGTGTGAGAGAAAGTATGTGTGTGTGAGAGAAAGTATGTGTGTGTGTGTGAGAGAGAAAGTATGTGTGTGTGTGTGAGAGAGAGAGAAAGTATGTGTGTGTGAGAGAAAGTATGTATGTGTGTGAGAGAGAGAGAAAGTATGTGTGTTTGAGAGAAAGTATGTATGTGTGTGAGAGAGAGAGAAAGTATGTGTGTGTGTGTGTGTGTGTGTGTGTGTGTGTGTGTGTGTGTGAAAGTTTGTGTGTGTGTGTGAGAGAAAGTTTGTGTGTGTGAGAGAAAGTATGTGTGTGTGTGAAAGTATGTCTGTGTGTGTGAGAGAAAGTATTTGTGTGTGTGTGTGTGTGAAAGTATGTGTGTGTGTGAGAAAGAAATCTATGTGCGAGTTTGTAAGTTTGTGCTATTATACATAGTTTGTACCCTGCTAAAAACTTTGCTGTGCTGTGTTCAGGTTGGGCCTGAACTAAAGGTTGCAAACCTATGTGGCATTCCTTGACTTGAGAGTATAGAGTAAGGGGATGCCCCTGTTTCCGTGTGAGCCTCCAGGCTCGCCGGAAACAGCAGTTGTGAAGCAGCAGTCTAAAGAACGCTGCTCCATAACTTGTCCACCTGCTTTGAAGCTGCGGACATCAATCCGAATGGGGCCATACCCCTCTGTTTCCGTGCAAGCCTTAAGTCTTAAGACCGCTGCTCCCTAACTGGATCCGCCGCCTCTGAACGGAGTAAAGAAATCAACCCAATCAAATACGATCGGGTTGATTGAAACACCTGATTGGCCGCGAATCTGCAGGGGGTGGCATTGCACAAGCTATTCACAAGAACTGCTTGTGCAACGATAAATGCTGACAGCGTATGCTGTCGACATTTATTCATGTGAGGCGGACCTGATACGCTACATCGTATCGTGTCCGCTCGCACTTACATAAATTGGCCCCTAAGCCTCAAGATTGTCAATGATTTTTGGGAACTCACCCAACCATGTTGCTAAACGTGACACATTGTAGTCATACACTACAATAGGTCTGTAATCTTATTATTATACTCCGCTTATTTGATTAATTTATGATCACAGAATTGTTTTACCATTGTTTGGGACTATAATGCTTATGTTACACATGACTTTCTGTGAGGGATTGTTTTTCATATTATTTTAATCAACTGTTTTTAACCTATTCTTTGTTTTTATTAATGCTCTTGATTAAAAGTTGAAGGGACAGTAAATGCTAATTTTACTACAATCATTTACTTTATTGATCTCCGCACCTTATGAAAAATAGTGTGTTTTTATGCTTTTGATCCGCAAAGTCATGGGATTGAAAAACAATCCTATGGCGAGATTGAGCAGGTTGTGATTGAAGAACAAATTACAAAATTGAAGTATAAAAAAATTAGCTTTTAGTAAAATAATTTACTGTCCCTTTAAGTTATTATGGTGAGTGTGTGCTATAAAAATGCATACGTTTTCCTGTTTTTTTTTTTTGTTTTTTTCATTTTTAACCTGACCTGGGTTAACCCCTTGAATTTGCATGGTGCCCCTTCTGTCAATCTCCATTATAGGTTCTGGGCTAGTCTAGCGTTCTTATAGTATAAAATGAAGACTGTTTGCCAGCAAAACCAAGTTGAGAGAGAGCTATCTTGAGACATGTTTATGTTACAATGTAGTTTACTTTATATGAAGGAGAGAATCCTACATTACAATATAAGGTCTAAAAAAAAAAATCCAAAGATTTTGCGAGTTTTTGATTATTAGGCCATTAAAGATGGTAATATAAAATGATAAATCATATAAAGAAAATAGCTGCAATATACTTTCATTATTTATTTTGTCCCCTTTTCCTGTAATTCCATTCTGAAATTGTGCACATTTCAGTTGCTGTTAGAAATTGAAGTGCAGAACACTGTTATATTCCACACAGCCATTGGCTGCACACTCTAGTGACCTATTTATAACTGTCCCTAATTGGCCACAGCAGAGAAGGTAACCTAAGTTACAACATGGCAGCTCCTATTGTTTCAAACACACTAAAACTTTACACTTATTTTGTGTATATTTTTGAACAACTAATAAAACTTTAAAAAATACATCTATATGGTATTCACGGAATAATCTTTTCTTTGAATGCATCATTCTATCTAGCATGCATTTAGGGCCAGATTACGAGTTGAGGGCAAAAAATAGATATTTGCACTTAACTGAGTAATACCAGTGCGCGCAAATGTATTTGCATTGCACAGAAGCATTGCTCTCATGAGAGCGCGCTTCCATTTCGTTTTCATGCCGTGAGACACGGCTTAAGAACTAGCGCAGCAAAGGGGGTAAGACGCGCATCGATTGGCAGCAGATTTAAATATATATGTATATAATACGCATATACATATCTATTTACAGAAATAACACAGTCTCCATAGACCAGAATAAAAAGCACTTTTCAGTGCCGTCTTTTTCTAACACCCCAAACCCGCCACTTTTTAAACCCTTAAAACTGCTTTTAGCAGTTATAATAAAGATTCTTTTTTTATTATTATTACACAAAAACACACCACTTCATTTTGGGGGCTATTGGGGGCAGCTTAGAAAATTAACCAGAGATCTGATCTCTGGTTAATTTTCTGAGCTCTAATTGCTTCCGCAAGTTCGCAGTAGCAATAACCAGCAACTTGTAATGGCTGGTTATTTATTGCACGCCAATTGCCAGTTTCTGGACATACAATAAATTAGTGCTCCACTTGTAATCTAGCCCTTAGTGTTTAATGTCTCTTTAAAGGGACAGTTTACTCAAAAATGTTCTCCCCTTTAATTTGTTCCCAATGATCCACTTTACCTGCTGGAGTGTATTAAATTGTTTACAAATAGCTCCTTTACCCTTATATTGGCATTTGAAATAGTTGATTTAGCATGTGGTATCCCCACCTATTCTGAAAGTTTGTGGCCGCAGGTCCAAGCTATAGATAAGCTTTGTAAACACAGCCAGCAGAAGAAATTACACTCCCAGTGGGATATAGCAGAGATAAGGTAATAAAATGTTGATTTTCCATTGTTCTCTCCAAGTACTGGTGATTGTTTTATGGACAGATATAAGATAAAGAAATATGTATATGTACACAATGTGATACAGTAATGAGATCTGATTAAACCTACAAGCTCAACCCATTTTATTAGGTTGTGGCTTCAAAACACAAAATCAGAGCTTTAAATACACAAATAAACCTTAAAAAATAAAATTTATGCTAACCTGATAAATGTATTTATTTTTACACACGATGAGTCCACAGATTTCATCCTTACTTGTGGGATATTCACCTCCTGGTCAGCAGGAGGAGGCAAAGAGCACCACAGCAGAGCTGTTAAATAGCTCCTCCCTTCCCTCCCACTCCAGTCATTCGAAGTTAGGAAGAGAAAGGAAAAGCCAAGGTGCAGAGGTGTCTGAAGTTTACAAAAATTAATATCCTGTCTCAGAGAACAGGGCGGGCCGTGGACTCATCGTATCTAAAAAGAAATAAATTTATCAGGTAAGCATAAATTTTCTTTTCTTTTTAAAGGCACGATGAGTCCACGGATTTCATCTTTACTTGTGGGATACAATACCAAAGCTAGAGTACACGGATGATAAGGGAGGGACAAGACAGGGAACCTAAACGGAAGGCATCACTGCTTGAAGAACCTTTCTCCCAAAAAACAGCCTCAGCCGAGGCAAAAGTATGGAATTTGTAAAATTTAGAAAAAGTGTGAAGAGAGGACCAAGTTGCAGCCTTGCAAATCTGTTCTACAGAAGCTTCATTTTTGAATGCCCATGAGGAAGCAACAGCCCTAGTGGAATGAGCCATAACTCTTTCAGGAGGCTGCTGTCCAGCAGTCTCATATGCAAAACGGATGATACTCTTCAGCCAAAAAGAAAGAGAGGTAGCCGTAGCTTTCTGACCCTTACCTTGTGCAGAAGACATTCCTTTTGAGAAGAAGGATTAGGACACAGGGAAGGAACAACAATCTCTTGATTAATGTTCCTGCTTGAAACAACCTTAGGAAGGAACCCTAGGTTAGTATGTAAAACTACCTTATCTGAATGAAAAAATAAGGTAAGGAGAATTGTATTGTAATGCCGAAACTTCAGACACTCTTTGAAGAAATGGCAACAAGAAATTAAACTTTCCAAGATAACAATTTAATATCTAAGGAATGCATAGGCTCAAACGGAACCCGTTGAAGAACCTTGAGAACTAAATTCAGACTCCATGGAGGAGTAATTGGTCTAAACACAGGCCTGATTCTAACCAAAGCCTGACAAAAGGTTTGAACGTCTGGGACATCCGCCAGACGTTTGTGTAACAAAATAGATAAGGCAGAGATCTGACCCTTTAGGGAACTTGCCGATAAATCCTTCTCCAATCCTTATTGGAGAAAGGACAAAATTCTAGGAATCCTAACTCTACTCCATGAGTAGCCCTTGGATACACACCAATAAAGATATTTACACCATATCTTATGGTAAATCTTTCTATTCACAGGTTTACGAGCCTGGATCATGGTCTCTATGACCGAATCAGAAAAAATAAGATTAAGCGTTCAATCTCCAAGCAGTCAGCTTCAGAGAAACTAGATTTGGGTGAAGGAAGGGCCCTTGAATGAGAAGGACCTTTCTCAACGGAAGTCTCAGGGATGACATGTCCACCAGATCTGCATACCAAAAACTGCGAGTCCACGCAGGAGCAATGAGGATCCTCTCCTGTTTGATTCTGGTAAAACAATACACTAGGCGCCTACTGTGTAAATAACCCTTAGCTCTGATAAAAAGACCCCTAGTGGTCAAGATTGAAATGGAGAATCAGAAAAATATATATATCAGAGCGCCAACTAATGAAGGCAGAGTCCAAATGAAACCATATATGAAGCTCCACGCACTATTTGAGAAATACAATTTATTTTCATAAATTAAAACAACTGATTGATAAAATATCTATACAGACAAGGTTATAAACAGTAATAAAGTATAATAAATACTCATGGATCCATGTATTAACAATAATTCAATAAAAACTCTGGACAGAAAATTTATGCTGGGAAGTCAAATGCACGGTAACTTGAACAGTAAAAGAATATCATAAGTGAAAAAATAATGTGAACGCACTGAGAATTGACAGCCAAAGGGTGTTAATGCCTTCTAGCTGATTGCAACCTGATGATTAGTATTTTTTGAGAATTGTGTCCATATGCATAGTAGAAAGGTTGGCAATCCCTCTAATTTGCGGTCAGTTCAGAGTTACTATAACCGGAGATCGATCTCCACTGGGGATACTGGAAAATGTCCCTATACGTGGTAGTGTGAAAGAAGTGACCTAATTGGTACACTTTGAGAATAATAGAATCTAAGTGTGGGTGATTCCTACCTAATATAGGGATTAATGACAGTGATACACTGATGTGTCAGGATTAGCAACCGGATCATACCCTAAAACAACAGTGTAATTGTGCTGAGTCAAAATAACAAAATCACAAATTGTGCCGTTTAGAATAGCGTGCAATTACCACTACGCAAATTGTAAAGTTTGTGTGATCCAAACAGGTGTCAGCGATCCCACAGTAGATAGTTTGGTCGTGGTTCAAATGTTCTATGTGTGGCGGTTTCTTTAACGATAAAGCAGATTCAGCATTGGTGCAGGAGTAAGTCCTTCTGCCAAAAGAAAGTAGTGATAGTGTAGATTGTTTTCAACAAGCCAAATATCAAAATATTACTCACCAGTTGATGCGTTTCGGTCATACACTGACCCATTGTCTCCACTCACTTAGCGTAGTGGTAATTGCACGCTATTCTAAACGGCACAATTTGTGATTTTGTGATTTTGTTATTTTGACTCAGCACAATTACACTGTTGTTTTAGGGTATGATCCAGTAGCCAGTCCTGACACATCAGTGTATCACTGTCATTAATCCCTATATTAGGTAGGAATCACCCACACTTAGATTCTATTATTCTCAAAGTGTACCAATTAGGTCACTTCTTTCACACTACCACGTATAGGGACATTTTCCAGTATCCCCAGTGGAGATCGATCTCCGGTTATAGTAACTCTGAACTGACCGCAAATTAGAGGGATTGCCAACCTTTCTACTGTGCATATGGACACAATTCTCAAAAAATACTAATCATCAGGTTGCAATCAGCTAGAAGGCATTAACTATAATGATCACCATCCACCCTTTGGCTGTCAAATCCCAGTGCGTTCACATTATTTTTTCACTTATGATATTCTTTTACTGTTCAAGTTACTGTGCATTTGACCTCCCAGCATAAATGTTCTGTCCAGAGTTTTTATTGAATTATTGTTAATACATGGATCCATGAGTAATTATTGTATTTTATTACTGTTTATAACCTTGTCTGTATAGATATTTTATCAATCAGTTGTTTTAATTTATGAAAATAAATTGTATTTCTCAAATAGTGCGTGAAGCTTCATATATGGTTTCATTTGGACCCTGCCTTCATTAGTTGGCGCTCTGATATATATATTTTCCTGTTTGATTCTGGCAATGACTCGAGAAGGAAGTGCAAACGGAGGAAATAGGTATGCAAGATTGAAGGACCAAGGAACTGCCAGAGCATCTATCAGATCTGCCCGGGAAACCTTGGACCTCAACCCGTATCTCGGGAGCTTGGCATTCTGACGAGATGCCATGAGATCCAACTCCGGCCGACCCCATTTGAGAATCAGGTTGGAAAATACTTCCGGATGGAGTTCCCACTCTCCTGGATGAAAAGTCTGTCTGCTCAGAAAGTCTGCCTCCTAGTTGTCCACCCCTGGGATATGGATCGCTGACAGATGACAAGAATGGGCCTCCGCCCACCGGATTATCTTGGCTACCTCGGTCATTGCTAAGGAACTCCTCGTTCCTCCTTGATGATTGATGTAAGCCACTGTTGTTATGTTGTCCATCTGGAATCTGATGAACTCGGCCGAAGCCAATTGAGGCCAGGCCAGAAGAGCATTGAAGATCACTCTCAGTTCCAGGATGTTTATAGTAAGAACAGATTCCGCCAGAGTCCACACTCCCTGAGCCTTCAGAGGACCCCAGACAGCTCCCCACCCTAGAAGGCTGGCATCTGTTGTCACAATCATCCAAGATGGTCTGCGAAAGCATGTTCCCTGGGATAGATGTTCCAGGGACAACCACCATTGAAGTAAATCCCTTGTCTCCTGCTCCAGGATTATTCGAGGAGACAAGTCTGTATAATCTCCATTCCACAGCCTGAGCATGTTTAACTGCAGAAGTCTGAAGTGAAACGGAGCAAAGGGATGATGTCCATTGCCGCCACCATCAGTCCAATTACCTCCACACACTGAGCCCCTGAAGGCCGAGGAGTGGACTGAAAGACTAGACAAGTATCAATAATCTTTGATTTCCTGACTTCTGTCAGAAAAATCTACATTGATACGGAATCTATAATGGTTCCCAAGAAAGTTACCCTTGTGCTTAGGACTAAGGAACACTTTTCCAAATTTACCTTCCACCATGAGATCACAGGAAGGATAACACCATGTCCGTGTGAAATCCTGCTTGCTGTAAGGATGGCGCCTGGACTAGGATGTCGTCCAGATAGGGCGACACTGCAATGCCCCGTAACCGAAGCACCGCCAACAGCGATCCCAAAGCCTTTGTGAAAATTCTGAGAGCTGTGGCAAGACCGAAAGGAAGAGCCACAAACTGGAAGCGTTTGTCCAGAAAGGCAAACCTTAGAACTTGTGATGATTCTCGTGAATGGTACATGAAGGTACGTGTCCTTTAAATCCACAGTTGTCATAAATTGATCCTCTTGGATCAAGAAAAGAATGGAACGAAAAGTTTCCATCTTGAAGAACGTTACACTAAATAATTTGTTTAGACTCCTGAGATCTAAAAAGTGATCTGAAGGTTCCCTCTATTTTTGGGAACCACAACCCGATTGGGATAAAAAACCCAGACCCTGTACCTATAGTGGAACTGAAACAATCACTCCCAGGTCTGAGAGGCCTCCTACGCATCGTAAGAATGCCTCCTTTAGTCTGATTTGCAGAAAATCTTGAAAGTAGAAACCAGTCTCTGGGAGGTAAACTTTTGATCTCGAACCCAAGCCTGAGAGAAGACAGAAAGTCTGCCCCCTACAAGATCCGATTCCGGATCAGGGGCATGTCCTACATATTGTCTATGATTCAACAGCTGGCTATGTGTTTTTTGTTTTTTTTTTAATTTTCAAAAGAGAACATTTCCGACAAGCCAGGTCCCAACAGGGTCTTATCCTGGCAAGGAATCATTAAAAGCTGAAACTTAGAGCATATATTCGTAGAACAAGGCTTTAACCATAACGCTCTGTGAGCTGGAACAGAGCAACTGATGCTCCCAGTTTGATAACTTGAAGGTAAGAATTTGAAATAAAGGAATTAGCCAATTTGAAAGCTTTTATCCTGTCCTGAATTTTATCCAGGGAAGTCTCTGACTTAGTAGCATCAGACAACGCATCAAACCAATATGCCATCGCACTAGTGAACGGTAGCAAAGTACACAGCTGGTTGCCATTGTACACACTGGTGTACATCCCATTTCTAAAATCCAACTATCCTCTAAGGGAATAGTAATTCTCTTAGCTAAGCAGAAAACTACTCCTTCCCCCTTAGGGAACGTTTGTCCAGCCTCCCTTATTGAGTCGGCTATGGGAAACAGTCTTGTAAAAAAAGGGAATGCGTCCATCTTATAATTTACTGGACGCCGTAGTATAAAATACACCAGAAGTGTCATAACTCCGAGTGGAGTGTGAAAGGAGGCGCAGGGCACTGCATGCGCCATAAAATTTTGTGGGAGGCTACAGGAGAAATTTATGGCATAACTTGACCATTGTCAACAGACTCCTAAACAGCAACCGCCTTAGAGGGAGTAGGTTCAGAATTTCTCTTTTTTTTTTTTTTTTTAAATAAAATTTACGCATAAAAAAACGTTACTGTCTCTTTATATCTTAAAAGTAACTTTATTTTTTGTGTGCATTTGTTCCATCCTAAGATCTCAAGGGACGAATTAACAAATAAACAGCTGAAATTCTCTAGCAGACAACGCATCAAAACACATGAGAAGAGCGAAGTCTAATAAAGAAACTCAAATGAGTTATAGAGGAAGCGCAGGGCACTGCAAGAGAGCTATAATTTTTTTGGGACGCCTTTCAATAAGCTCCTAAGCAAGATGCACCTTAGGAGAAGAAGGTTCAGAACAAGGTTATCTTCATTAATTAAAGATCTCTCAATCAAAGAGAACTATAGAAAGGATTGGCAATGCTAGATTGGCATCCAAACCTAAAATAATAGACCCCTTGCAGGGCCTCTTAGTCCATCCTGAGATACAAGGGATGACTTAACCAAACAAACTGCTGAAATTTTTTAATTTAATACATACAAAAAGTTACTGTCTTTTTAAATTTAAAAAGCAACCTTTTTTTGTATAAAACAGATCCAGAGCACAGCTGTAGCGCTGTCTGGACTGAAATACTAAGGGCAGTGTTAGAAATAAATGAAGGCACTACTCTCCGATACTAAAATTGCGAAGGAGAGTGCAGCCTAACATGGCCTTAAGCATAGCTCCGCCCCTCGTGGGTGTGATACAACTCGGGCTCCCGGTCCTATCAATGTAACATCTAGCAATAGACCCTAGTGCAGCTCAAAAGAGGGCCAAACATAGCTCCGCCCATCGTGAGCGTGATACAACTCGGGCTTCCAGTCCGATCATGTAATAGTTAGATATAGACCCTAGTGCAGCTCAAAAGAGCGCCTAACATAGCAGCGCCCTTCGTGGGCGTGATACAACTCAGGCTCCCGGTCCCCTCAATAAAATATATAGATATAGACCCTAGTGCAGCTCCAAAGAGCGCCTAACATAGGCATTACAACAATGATCTCCCGGTCGCCATTATTATGTTTAGAAATAGGCCACCGGGAGCTATAGAACCATTCTCTATAAGGCAAATTTTGACACAGTATATTATCAAACACTCCTGTGACCCAAGCAAACACCTCTTCTGAGTCCCACTGTATCTGGCTCAGCCCAAGTGAATAAAGTCCCCAGAGAAGCCACCTTCTCAGTAGAATGCCTCTCACAGGAACCCCTTCCTTATAAATCTAGGAATTATGTCACAATAAAGTGCTTCACTTCATCTGAGATTCCCCTCAGACGCAGAATAAAAAGTCAGCACTTACCTTTGTATTCTGCCCGACAGCAGGGCAGCTCAGCAGGTTTAGGAGGTCATCTCCCTCCCATAGCCCTGTGGAGAAAGATAAAGCCGGAGTAATCTTGCTTAGGCTATCAGTGTTAGGGCAGCATAAATGTATAGGAGGCACAGTGAGAATTATGTCCCACCAGTTCCCATTGCTCTAAAGCCACCAAAAGCTCTACTGAAGAGACTGATATGGACTACGGCTACACCCTAGAACAAAGCAGCACTCTCTGGCACTACTTTAAAAATAATAAACTCTTGATTGAAGAATCTATTCTAACACCTCACTTTACCTCTTCCAATCACTAACGTAGGCAAAGAGAATGATTGGGGTGTCAGGGAATGGAGGAGCTATTTAACAGCTCTGCTGTGGTGCTCTTTGCCTCCTCCTGCTGACCAGGTGGTGAATATCCCACAAGTAAGGATGAAATCTGTGGACTCATCGTGTATTTAAAAAGAAAGCTAATTTTCATAAATTTTTTACTCTGCAGTTGGTAAAAAAAAGCAATTGTAAACACATTAAGGGAAAAACTATTTTACAGTATACTGTCCCTTTAATGTGGTCCTCCATTACAATCCAAAAATTCGTATTCAATTTGAGTGGTTTTCAGCTTCTTTTTCCATTTCAAATGATAAAGAATGAGAGCCCTTAAATGGACACTGAACCCAATTTTTTTCTTTTGTGATTCAGATAGAGCATGCAATTTTAAGAAACTTTCTATTTTACTCCTATTATCAAATGTTCTTCATTCTCTTGGTATCTTTATTTGAAAAGCAAGGATGTAAGTTTAAATGCCGGCCCATTTTGGTGAACAACCTGGGTTGTTCTTGCTGATTGGTGGATAAATTCATCCACCAATAAACAGGTGCTGTCCAACGTTCTGGACTTTCTTTTTCAAATAAAAATAGCAAGAGAAAGAAGAAAAATTGATAATAGGAATAAATTAGAAAGTTGCTTAAAATTGCATGCTCTATCTGAATCACAAAAGAAAAAAAATTGAGTTCATTGTCCCTTTAAGGATTGAGAGACTATTTGAATTAGTTAAAAGCACATAAAAGCACTTTGAGATTGTAATATAAAATGTATATAATTGAGTAGTAAAACAACTTTGCAATAGACATTCATTGTTTATTTTACTTGGTTTTCCTGTTTTTTTTTTTTTCATATGGTTTTCCTGTTGCTTCTGTGTAAAAAGTTGTATTTTGTTCCTATGCTCCCTAGAGAGGCCAAAAAGTAAATTCTGTAATCTAGGTTTCCATTAAAATCCTGTAAACTATACGAGAAAGTGATTGGTTAGAACAAAGTACACGCTCATTTAAAGCTATCCCTAATTGGCTTCAATCAAGGAAGATCAGATAAACATACTCAACTGAATTATCAAGTGGTTTTGCAAATTACTAATAAAATGAGTTTTAGACGCTTGCAAAACAATAATTTTGTATGCAGAAATGTTGTAATCCAGTACTTAAAATAGCATTCTACATCAAAAACATACTCTCTAATTTATCTGAGCATATCCTATTTGCATAACTGACCCTAATGAAAAATATTAGTGGCACTTATGAAAGCCACTTGAAAAAGCATGTTATAACCAAGGTTTCTACTGGATTTTTAATCAATGGGAATGGTACTGACCATGGAAAGCATTACACACAGGGCTGCCAACTGATTGGACTATACCACTCTTGTTTAAACCTTTCAGAGCCTGCAATTTTATGAGATGTTGAAAAAGCAGAAGCAGAAATGGACTACTGAGTGCTTGCTTGTGATTAGTGACTACATACATATGTCTCTTGCCATTGATTCACCACATTAATTCAGCATTGCTGATCTGAAGCTGATTTTAACTATGTGTTTAATATATTTGCAGGGGCTTAAACAGATATTTATAGGCAGGCAACAGTGAAGTAATAAATCTAACACATTAGGGCATTTTCTTTTTGTCCTTTTAAGGGAATTCCCAGTGATGATGATCATATAAAAAAGCCCTACAGTAAGCAAACTAGATGTTTTTCAGGAGCTGGAAATCAATAGAGGAACACAATCAGCAAAGTAAGGTGAAAGGGGATTTTTTCATAGGTAGATACTGAAGTCATGTAAGTATAATGCACAAAGAATAAATGCATAGCCAAATGACAGTAGTTTTTAGGGACCTCTTGTTTTCTTCTCTCACACCTCTGGGGTCTCTCCTTTGCTCTGTCCTCCTCTCCCCTCCCCCCTCCCCAGGAAGGGATGGATGCCAGAGTCCCCATCCTCTGTCCCCAGCGTCTGTTCGATCGCAGATGTCTCCGTGAGAGGAAATTCAGCTGCTCCCCTGTTTATTTGGCAAGAGAAAAGTTGGAACAGAGAGCGTAAAAACAGGAGGGAGTACACGAGTCACCCCTTCACTGCCGGAGGGGGGGGGGGGGTGAAATGAAGGGGGCCACTGTGACATAGGAAGAATGATGACAAGGAGTCTGTCCCTAAACTTAGGCTACACAATTGTGGAGCGTGAAGGAAGTTTTGGATCAGTTGTCCCACCCACTGCAGGGCGACCCAGACAAGAGGAGGCAGTGATACCAACAGTCTGTGTCATCCACTGCTGAGAGAGACACAGAAAGAAGGAGCAGTGAGGCATGGAGTTTGTACCTCCCATTGCAGGGTGACACTAAAAGGATGGAGCAATGAGTCATTCATTTAACCTGTTCCTCCTGGTGAAGAGTGCTACAGTAACTGAATGGAGTATGTCCCAACCCAATGCAGGGTGAAGATATAGAAAGTTAAAGGGACACTGTACCCAAAAAAATTCTTTCATGATTCAGATTGAGCATGAAATTTTAAGCAACTTTCTAATTTACTCCTATTATCAAATTTTCTTCATTCTCTTGGTATCTTTATTTAAAATGCAAGAATGTAAGTTTAGATGCCGGCCCATTTTTGGTGAACAACCTGGGTTGTCCTTGCTGATTGGTGGATAAATTCATCCACCAATAAAAAATTGCTGTCCAGAGTACTGAACCCAAAAAAAGCATAGATGCCTTCTTTTTCAAATAAAGATAGCAAGAGAACAAAGAAAAATTGATAATAGGAGTAAATTAGAAAGTTGCTTAAAATTGCATGCTCTTTCTGAATTACAAAACTAAATTTTTGGGTTCAGTGTCCCTTTAAGTTTGGGCTCCTGTTACATAAACAGAATATATACCTTCAGCTGCTGATTATAACATTGCTTTAGAAAGTAACTGTCCCACATTAAGGTTTAACAGCGACTAATATCTATAGGTAATAACAGACATCCCAACTCTCCCTGAAGTTCAGGGAGTCTCCTTCATTCTAATAGCGGCTCCCTGATGCCTGCAAATGAAATGCAATCTCCCTGAAACTACAAGTATCATGATCCAACGTGGCCCAAATTCAGAATCAATGTTTCTTTAAGGAATGCCTTTAGGTGCGGTGACGTGTTGGGACGCAATGGAACCCTCAAAGCATGCATCAGTAACCCACTGATTTTAATAAAATAAAACAAATATACTACCTTATTTACTGCACGTAATTAAAATTTGTATTCTAAAATATTTAAGCATTCAACAAGCATATGATCACTGGAAAATAGGTTTGTTGTATGTGGTTGTGCAATAAAACTACTTTTGTTTTTAATGTGAGTTTAATGGAAAGCTACTTTAATGATAATTCTCTATCTTATTTAGGATTTCCAGGTGTCCAGTATATAACCGTGGAGGGGGGGGGGGTGCAGTACACAACGCAGTAGCCGGTGAAGACACCTCCCTGAAATGAGTTTTTGCAGGTTGGGATGTCTGTAATAACTGTGAGACACAAAACAGTTCCCTTTCAGGTTCAGGAGACGCAAACCAGAAGTAACACTCCGGGATTACGCTGACAGGAAAAAAATTAAGACTGCGCATCTGTCCCTCCCATCTCAAAGTAACACAAATAGGAGGCAACTAATAGAAACGGGATATGGCCCTCTTACCTCAGGATGACATAGAAAGGGAATTATGGGACATGGAGTCTTTCACTCAGACAAGAGAATGGTACAGTAAACGGTGTTCTCTGGTATTACAAAGTGGAGCGCTAATGCAAGCGATATTTAGTGCTCAATTTGTAATCTGGTATCTGGCCCAAAGAGTATTATTTTAAGAATGTTAACATTAATATTTAAAGGACACAAAACCCAAATTTTTACTTTCATAATTCAGATCAAACATGATTTTAAACAACTTTCCAATTCACTTAAATTAGCTAATTTATTTTGTTTTCTTGGTACCCTTTGATGAAGAAGGATACCTAGGTAGGCTCAGGAGCTGCTGATTGGTGGCTGAAAATAAATGCCTCATGTTATTGGCTCGCCTGATGTGTTCAGCAGTGCATTGCTGCTTCTTCAACAAAGGATACCAAGAATGAAGCAAATTAGATAATAAAAGTAAATTGGGAAGTTGTTTTAAATTGTATTCTCTGTCTGAATGAAGAAAAATGTGGGCTTTTATGTCCCTTTAACCTTTACTCAGAATGTTAAGCAAGACATTTGTATCCTTCATGTAAAAGTGTTACCCAGTTCAGTGATGGTGAGATTAAAGGCATGTGGATTTACCAATCAATTTCACCTGCTCAGGTTACAGGAAAAATTAATTTCCCATAAAACAGATAAGAATGTACGGTAATAAATTGCATACAGCTGGGGAAGATGTGATAACTTCCCACCTCATGCATTACAAGAAACTCCAGGAATGCAGGGATAGTCAGGTACGCCTCTCACAGGGCACTTGCTGGAAATGAATCACAATATTTGCTGCGGTTGCTGCTATATATGATCTTGGTGAGACTTGCACAAACAGCTTATGTTTTAAAAATATATACACATAGGGCTAGATTATAGGTTGAGCGCAATCGATAGCGCAGGGTGCGCTATATTTTGCACAACTTTGCTAAAAGAAAATTCAAAATCTGTAATTACAAGTTGATAGTTAAATATTTTAAACAATTTTTTTTTAGCATGCCCTATACGTTTAATGGATAGCGCAGTGAACACTATTAGCATGCTCATCGCCCTCGTATTGCAAGTAGTGCACCGATGTAAAATGTAGCACTTTTTAAGAGCTGAAGTAAATCCTTATTAATAGTATACTACAGAACTACATAAAGAACTCCACTACATGCACACGCTCAGCTTGGTGCACCATCAACATGAATTTTAATGCGCGTCCACATAGAAGACAGATGAAACAGTACTATTGCTGAGAAACGCGTCGCATTGTTTTTATTGTGTATTAAAGGAATTACACTTTTAACCACAATCTCGCTCCTGGACTTGTTTCTATTTCCACTTAAGATTACGGTCTCTATGTTCGTTGTGGCTTCCGAGGGGCCCTGCTGATTGGTCCAACTGATTCCTACCCACGCTGGACTTGATTGGACGCCTCCCCCAGTCTTACGGGCGACTGCTTTGAGTCCCGTGCTGCCTAGAACGGCACTCCGTTTGTGCCGCCGTATCTGGTGAGTTGCCACCCTGTGGGGTCCGGTTTTCTTGGATTTTGCCTACCTGTTTAGATCCTACTACTCGATGTTGCCGCCTCTTTTTTTCCCTCTAGGATTCATCTGGTCCACAAAGAAGTCTATTATGTGAGGGATGCACCGCTCATGTGCTATCTGACATGCAGATGTTAGTGCACCCTACACTATCACTTGAGTGATAGCAAATAAGTTTAAGTGGAAAAATAGAAGCGCTGTTGATTACGTTTGAGCAATGTTAATGCACAATAGCGCTAATATTTTTAAGCTCCACTTGTAATCTAGGCCAATTTTTGCAAGCTGATTTATATACACATGCATCGTAGAGCAAGGATTCCTTTTTCATGGTCTTAGGGGAAACAAGCTTACTACATATGTAAAAACAGTAATCAATAGGGATGTGCATTTGGATCTTTCTGGTTTTGCACAGGAATTGTGTGGGGAACTTTTACAGGAATCAACCTGGCTATTAACAGAGCCAAAGGGCATGAGCTGCTGCTTACTTCTGCATTTGGATCCTCAAGAAAGATCTGAATGCACGTCCCTAGTAATCAAACATGTCAAAAATATTTAGCATTAAATCAGGTTAAATTAAATATGTTTTGGCTGATATTGAAATAAACAGGCATTGTATGTTTGTGTGCAACTCATAAAGGGACAGTCTAACGCAAAATCTATAGGTCGTAAGTCATTAGAGCACCTCATTTAGTATTACGTATCCTTGTTTACTATGCAATGAACACCCACATAGGTAAATCCCTCTCAGGTGCAGCAAATATTGCAGCTCCTGAGATAACCAATGATTGGTGGCTATGTGCAGCAGATGCTCCTGATTGGCTCACTGCTGTGCTCTGTTCAACGGCTGCAGTGATTGTGGCTTCCAAATGGGTCTTTACCTATAGGGGGTTAAATACATAGGGGTCAATCACAATCCTTTACAAATCATCTATAAAACTCCCTCTAGACTTTAATGGTGCTTTTCTGTTGATGATCATTTGATAAGTTTTTCTGATGGATCGACCCTTCAGAAAGGATCAGCAATGCTAACATTACATACAATTTAGTCTTGCTGAGGACAAGCCTCCATGAGTACTGGGAAAAAAACTTTTCTTTCCAGAACAGACAATTTACTTTAAAAAAAAAAAAAAAAAAATTTTTTAAAATACCCTCTTTAAGACACCATAAAGATAAAAATAATGTAAGTGGAATATCATCATGTAGTAGAAAAATTAGTCTTTTTTTAAAAAAAGAATATTTGCGTTGTGGTGAGGGACAATTGTGAGGTATAATCACATAAGGATTTATGTAAAATGAAATCTATCATTACAACGAGAACATTGATCTGCCGGACACAGAATCTGTCTCCATCCAACTGCAGGAAGCAGACAGGACAAGAATTCTGTACCTCTTAACACAAGGTGAAACAGACTAACTGTGTGACATGGGGTATGTCCCTCCCACTGCAGGGCGACAGAGTAACCCAGACAAGGCACAAGCTAGAAAAACTGTTTATTTCCTAAAGCAGGGTGATTCAGGGGGAAGGCAGTGAGACAGGGAGTATTTATTATCCTTCTACTGCAAGGTGAAAAAAAACTTGAAGCAAGCTATAAGACATGGAGTCTGTCCTTCCTATTATAGAGTGAGATACAAAAACTCTCCCTCCCACCATGGGGTAACACAGTGGAACAGGCCGAAGGGAGTTATATAATGTCACCATGGAATATGTAAACTGTTCTTCACACTTAAGGTTTATATAGGGACAATGACAGTAACAATTTATGCAATCTGAGTCTGCACTTTTATGATACCCACAATAATTTGCCAGATAGTTTTCAGCAGTGCATTAACAATAAATAAGGGTGTGTGGCCCTGTGCATGTAGTGCTGTTAGACATAATGTCCCCTCTTCCATGTGTGTGCTGACCCCACTCTTTCCCTCCCGTTTCTCACAAGTTAGTTTTCTTTGTGTATATGGCTAGATTTCAGACGGAAGCAAAAGTGTGAAAATATCATGTTTGTTTCCATTGACTGCTCTTCACTGTCTTTATACTTTTCCTCTGTCTGTTCCCATCTCACTATAAACTGGGTATTTGTCTGTCCCATCTATCTATCTATCTATCTATCTATCTATCTGTATGTATGTATGTATGTCTCTCAGTCTTTCTATCCACCTGTCTATGCTTATATCCAATATACTGTCTTTTTCATTTGTACTTTTAATTCTTACGCCCTCTCAGTATGTGTATTTCCTTTTTTACCCTTCCATTTAGCTAATTTGTTTGTATTATGTCAAAATCCCTCTATATAATATAGTACAATCTCTAGAAGACATAACAACTTTTTCCCAATATTCCTCCTCTCCTTGCATCTGTATCGATTTCTGTTTAAGATTGTAAACCTCTCCATATTTGTATCATTATTCACCTCTGAAAATGGGAATATCTTGTACTGTCTGTGTAGGCCCAATATGTAAAGGGTCTGTGTGTAGATCTATTTAAGTGCTATTTCCTTTGCTACACAATAACAAACTTCCTGATTTGTAGTTTACTTGAAAACATTTTTTTTTAAATACTCCCCTTATAAAAAACAAAACTGAATACTCCCATGTTAGAGTGTAATCTCTACAAATCCAGAGTATCCATCTTCCTTTCTCTATTATATTTTATCCCCCTGGTTTATAAGAATAAAAGCAATGTATTTTTTCTTTTTCAAATTCAATCCTAAATTAATTTAATTCAAACTCATATATCACAAATAGCCATAGCAAGTAATATTCAGAAATAAACAGCCTTGTTTTAAAAAGGGTTTGTCTTAATTCAAATTCTGCAAGCTTTATTAAAAAAAGATTTCTTCCAACTGTCACTTCATTTGGAAATTGAATTAAATGCTGAATAAAGTCAATGTTATCACTATCTTACGGGTAGATTACGAGTCTTGCGTTAGCCTTAAAAAGCGGCGTCCCAACGCTGCTTTTTTCCTAACGCTGGTATTACGAGTCTTGAAGGTACAGGCTCACCGCTCACTTTTTTGGCCAGACTCGAAAATACCGCAAATCCACTTACGTAAATTGCGTATCCTATTTTTTCAATGGGACTTGCATAACGCCGGTATTACGAGTCTTCCAAAAAGTGAGCGGTACAGCCTCTCCTGTCAAGATTGGTACCGCATTTAAAAGTCAGTAGTTAAGAATTTTATGGGCTAAGGCCGTAGCATAAAACTCTTAACTAAAGTGCTAAAAAGTACACTAACACCCATAAACTACCTATTAACCCCTAAAATTAACCCCTAATCTGCCGAACCAGACATCGCCGCCACTATAAAAAATATATTAACCCCTAAACCGCCGCCCTCCCGCATCGCAAACACTAGCTACATTTTATTAAATTTTATTAACCCCTAATCTGCCGTCCCTAACATCGCCGACACCTACCTACATTTATTAACCCCTAATCTGCCGTCCTCAACGTCGCCGCAACTATATTAAATGTATTAACCCCTAAACCTAAGTCTAACCCTAACACCCCATAATTTAAATATAATTTAAATAAATCTAAATAAAATTACTATAATTCACTAAATAATTCCTATTTAAAACTAAATACTTACCTATAAAATAAACCCTAAGATAGCTACAATATAACTAGTATTTACATATTTACATCTTAGGGTTTATTTTTATTTTACAGGCAACTTTGTATTTATTTTAACTAGGTACAATAGTTATTAAATAGTTATTAACTATTTAATAGCTACCTAGTTAAAATAAATTCAAATTTACCTGTAAAATAAATCCTAACCTAAGTTACAATTACACCTAACACTACACTATAATTAAATTAATTACCTAAACTAAATACAATTAAATACAATTTAAAAAAATTATCTAAAGTACGAACTAAATTACAGAAAATAATAAAATAATAAAATAATTACAAGTTTTTAAAACTAATTACACCTAATCTAATCCCCCTAATAAAATAAAAAAGCCCCCCCAAAATAATAAAAAGCCCTATCCTACACTAAATTACCAATAGCCCTTAAAAGGGTCTTTTTCGGGGCATTGCCCCAAAGTAATCCGCTCTATTACCTGTAAAAAAAAGTACAATACCCCCCCAACATTAAAACCCACCACCCACACACCCAACCCTACTCTAAAACCCACCACTAACCCCTTGAAGATCACCCTACCTTGAGAAGTCTTCACCCAGCCGGGCTGAAGTCCTCAACGAAGCCGGGGGCGAAGTGGTCCTCCAGACGTGCAGATGTCTTCATCCAGGCGGCATCTTCTATCTTCATCCATCCGGCGTGGAGCGGCTCCATTTTCAAGACATCCGACGCGGAGCATATCCTTCCGACGAAGTCCAACTGAAGAATGAAGGTTCCTTTAAATGACGTCATCCAAGAGTCCCTTGGGTCCCTTGAATTCCGAATGGCTTATAGAATCAGCCAATCGGAATTAAGGTAGAAAAAATCCTATTGGCTGATGCAATCAGCCAATAGGATTGAGCTGGCATTCTATTGGCTGATTGCATCAGCCAAAAGGATTTTTTCTACCTTAATTCCGATTGGCTGATAGAATTCTATCAGCCAATCGGAATTCAAGGGACGCCATCTTGGATGATGTCATTTAAAGGAACCTTCATTCTTCAGTTGGACTTCGTTGGAAGAGGATGCTCCGCGTCGGATGTCTTGAAGATGGACCCGCTCTGCGCCGGATGGATGAAGATAGAAGATGCCATCTGGATGAAGACTTCTGCCCGTCTGGAGGACCTCTTCTGGCCGGCTTCGATGAAGACTTCTGCCCGTCTGGAAGACCACTTCGCCCGGCTTCGTTGAGGACTTCGGCTCGGCTGGGTGAAGACTTCTCAAGGTAGGGTGATCTTCAAGGGGTTAGTGTTAGGTTTTATTAAGGGGGGATTGGGTGGGTTTTAGAGTAGGGTTGGGTGTGTGGGTGGTGGGTTTTAATGTTGGGGGGGTATTGTACTTTTTTTTACAGGTAATAGAGCTGATTACTTTGGGGCAATGCCCCGCAAAAGGCCCTTTTAAGGGCTATTTGTAATTTAGTGTAGGGTAGGGCTTTTCATTATTTTGGGGGGATTTTTTATTTTATTAGGGGGATTAGATTAGGTGTAATTAGTTTAAAAAAACTTGTAATTATTTTATTATTTTCTGTAATTTAGTGGGGGGGTTTTTTCCGTACTTTATATAATTTTATTTAATTGTAATTAATTGTATTTCGTTTAGGTAATTTATTTAATTATAGTGTAGTGTTAGGTGTAATTGTAACAGAGCTTAGGTTTTATTTTACAGGTAAATTTGTCTTTATTTTAACTAGGTAGTTATTAAATAGTTAATAACTATTTAATAACTATTGTACCTAGTTAAAATAAATACAAAGTTGCCTGTAAAATAAAAATAAACCCTAAGCTAGCTTAGGGTTTATTTTATAGGTAAGTATTTAGTTTTTAAATAGGAATAATTTAGTTAATAATAGTAATTTTATTTAGATTTATTTAAATTATATTTAAGTTAGGGGGTGTTAGGCTTAGGGTTAGACTTAGGTTTAGGGGTTAATATGTTTATTATAGTGGTGGCGACTTTGGGGGCGGCAGATTAGGGGTTAATAAGTGTAGGTAGATTGCGGCGACATTTGGGGTGGCAGATTAGGGGTTAATAAATATAATGTAGGGTTCGGCGATGTTGGGGGCGGCAGACTAGGGGTTCATAAGTATAATGTAGGTGGCGGCGGTGTCCGGAGCGGCAGATTAGGGGTTAATAATATAATGTAGGTGTCTGCGATGTCGGGGGCGGCAGATTAGGGGTTAATAAGTGTAAGATTAGGGGTGTCTAGACTCAGGGTTCATGTTAGGGTGTTAGGTGTAGACATTAAAAGTATTTCCGCATAGGAATCAATGGGGCTGCGTTAGGAGCTTTACGCTGCTTTTTTGCAGGTGTTAGTTTTTTTTTCAGCCGGCTCTCCCCCATTGATTCCTATGAGGAAATCGTGCACGAGCACGTTTTACCTGCTCACCGCTAACGTAAGCAGCGCTGGTATTGAGGTGAGATGTGGAGCTAAATTTTGCTCTATGCTCACTTTTTTGCGGCTAACACCGGGTTTCTAAAAACCCGTAATACCAGCATTGTCTGTAGGTGAGCGGTGAGCATAAACTGCTCGTTAACACCGCACAGCCTTACCAACAAAACTCATAATCTAGGCGTTAGTTTCTTAAACAGAATTAAAAAAATACAAAAATACATCAAACTAAAAAATATTTAAAATTACCTTTGAAAATACAAAATAGGATTATTAAAAATTAAAGGAACAGCAAAGGACTAACTTTGTTTCCTTATGCCACAAATTAGTCTCTCCTTAATGTGAGGATTAATTAATCATTGTTTTGTTTACTATGTCTAATATATATTAATTACTTTATTTGCTCTTGTATAATAACGCTTTACACATAGAAATACAAATTATTTTCTTAATGGCGACCTGGCTAATACATCCAACTAGAGGCTGTATTGCCAGAATTACTAAACACAATGTGGTAGTGCATACTCCCAATGCTGTTTGCACTCTAACCAAAACAAAACAGCAGGTAAGATGAGCCTGGCTTACCCTGAATAAAATGGTAACTTTACATATATGTCTTTTTAACTGTTTCACCTCATTGTGGTGCAACAGCGGGATAGGAAATCAATTCCTTGTCCCTATGTTGTCTATACTTAAACATAGGTTGCTAAACCAAACTGTCTGGATGTGATTAAATGATCAGTGTTCAGTCAGAGACTTAATCAATTCCTGGCATATTTGCAGCCACTAAATATTAAGATAAGTGCAAATGAAAAAAACAAAACATATTTCCAATTATATCCATAATACAGTTGTCCTTAATATCTTCAAAATAATGAGTGCATCTATCTCACTAATAAATAACCTGTAGTCTGGCAATAAAATCCCTAAATTTAGGCTTAAATGTGCAATTTAAGAATCACAATGGAAATTAATGTCACTTTCTACCCATGTGTCAGTGAAAAGCTTTCATCTCATATGTCTGAATGACAAGCACACGTAGTGGGGGCAGGCGTTTCATTTACATTAATATTCAAGTTAAGTGGGTTAGAAGTTTAATGATAGTATATTGCAAATTATTTTATTTTACTAAGGTGTGTTCATTGGTGAAATCAATATATTGAGAAGTATGTTTCTTTAAGAGGAATTGACAAAGAGGTTAACGAAATAGACAACTTTCACCAGAAAATATATGCCAGACCTCTCTAAACATGTGACTAGCTGATATTCTGAGAGTTATAAAAAAAGGGGCCAGCACCTCAGACTGACAGCAAGTTGCAAGTTAACTACTATAAAAAGAATTAACCCTGTACCTATCACCCTTTAAAAGGACATTAAACACTAAATAAATGCTAGATAGAATGATGCACTCAAAGAAAAGATTAGTCTAATATTATGTAGATGTATTTTTTAAAGTTTCATTAGCTGTTTAAATATTGACAATATAAGTGTCAAGTTTTAGTGTCTATAAAACATTGGGAGCTGCCATGTTGTAACTTAGGTTACCTTCTCTGCTGTGGCCAATTAGAGACAGTTATAAATAGGTCTCTAGAGTGTGCAGCCAATGGCTGTGTTCTGCACTTCCACTTCTAACAGGAACTGAAAAGCTCACAATTTCAGAATCGATTAACAGGAAAAGGAAACAAAATAAATAATAAAAGTATATTGCAGAGTTATTTTTATATATAATATTTATCATTTTATATTACCATATCAAAGTGTTTAATGTCCCTTTAAAGACTGCTTTACATTGATTACACATTTTATTATGAAGGCTTTAATTTAAAAATTAAGTTATATAGTTAACATTTGAAAATAAATAAATACAAACAAACCAAAAAACATAAATTATGCTTGCCAGATAATTTCCTTTCCTTCTGTACAGGGAGAGTCCACAGCTGCATTCATTACTTGTGGGAATACTGAACCTGGCCACCAGGAGGAGGCAAAGACACCCAGCCAAAGGCATAAATACCTCCCCTACTTCCCTCATCCCCCAGTCATTCTGCGGAGGGAACCAGGAACAGCAGGAGAAATATCAGGGTGAAAAAAGGTGCCAGAAGAACAAGATAAAAATTAGGGCCGCCCAATGGAGAACACGGGCGGGAGCTTTGGACTCTCCCTGTACAGAAGGAAAGGAAATTATCTGGTAAGCATAATTTATGTTTTCCTTCTTAATACAGGGAGAGTCCACAGTTGCATTCATTACTTGTGGGAAAATTATACCCAAGCTAAAGAGGACACTGAATGCTAATGGGAGGGCAAAAAGAGAGACAGCCCCATCTGAGGGCACCACAGCCTGCAAACCCTTTCTCCCGAAGGCTGCTTCACCGAAGCAAAAAACTCAATAACATTTTGAAAGGAATGTAAGGAAGGCCAAATAGTTCGCCCACCAAAAAGAACCTTAGAGACCTCATCTTAGAGGCCCAAGAGGACTCCACTGCTTGAAAAGACTGAGCCAAAAACCTCTGAGGAGGCTAGCGTCCCGCTGAGTCATGACTCAAGTGGAAGATACTCCTCAACTAAAAAGATAAGGAAGACTAAGAGCCCTCTGGCCCTTACGCTTCTCAGATAGATAATAAACAGAAAAAACGTCTATTCTCACATAGCCTGAAAATAGATCCTTAAAGGGACATGAAACCCAATTTTTTACTTTCATGATTTAGAAAGAGCATACAATTATAAACAACTTTTTAATTTACTTCTATTATCTATTTTGCTTCATTCTCTTGATATTCTTTGCTGAAAAGCATATCTAGATATGCTTAGTAGCTGCTGATTGGTAGCTGCACATATATGCCTCCTGTGATTGGTTCACCGTGTGCATTGCTATTTCTTCATTAAAGTATATCTAAAGAATGAAGCAAATTAGGTAATAGAAGTAAATTGGAATGTTGTTTAAAATCATATTCTCTACCTTAATCATGAAAGAAAATGTTTAGGTATAGTGTCCCTTTAAGGCACTACTCTATATCAAGTAGAAAACTTTCCATCGCGAAGAAGGAATAGGAAATAAAAATGTACCCAAAACTTCATCTGAAAATGCGATATGACACAACCTTAGGAGAAATCCTAATCAAGTCAGCAGAACAGCCTACTATCGTGGAACACCTAAAAAGGAGGGACACAAAGCAAGGCCGTAACTCAGGGATTTCTGCACGCAGAAGTAAGAAAAGACATAGAAGGACTCTACGATAACAACTTAGAGACAAGATCATAGGTACAAAGATAGCCTGATGCAAGACTATAAAAGTAAAGTCCAAACCCCAAGAAGGAGCATCCGAACTACACACCTGCCTGACCACAGTCAAAGTTCTAGTAAAAAACTGTATGTCTAGAAACTCAACACCTCTGGAGCCGGACAAAAAATCAGAGAGGGCCAACACTGTCCCAACAAGGACCTTAGTTAAGAGGCCCTCCTCCAGATCATACTGGAGGAAAGAAAGAGTCCTGGCAGGTCCAACAGAGTGCCAGGACAAACCACGTACTTCCCGGGCAAAGGGGTCCTCCACACCTGAGATAGATGACAATGGACCAGCTACGCACTTCAAGGAGATGACCATAACCTCTCAAAAAAACTGTCTCATCAGCTAAGACTGAGAGACATCTCTCAACCCGTTGCTGAGAAAATAGATTTGAGGAAGTAAAAAGAGACCCTGTTCCAGCAGATCCCTGCAACAAGGACAAACTTCATGGAGGCCAAACCACGAAAACGGGAACCACGATTTATGCAGCTTCAACGAAGCAGTCAGAATCACTGACGCCTAACCCTGCTAGATTCAAGCCACCATTCAAGGCAAGAGTAATATGGCAGAAAAAGGGAAACAGGTAATAAGCCTCCTAGGCACTGCTAATGTCTGCATTAGCTCTTCCTGAAGATCCTGAACCACAACCCATAATGAGTAGACTGGAATAAAGACGGACGTCCAAAGATTCTCCTTTGTCGTCCCCTTCCAGTTTGTAATTTAGATAACAAAAAGATATCTCTAGCTAAAATCCGTCCCAACTACCCCCCAACGCTAGGTAGACTCTCGATCTCCAAAGGAGATCCAAGCCAGCAAAAGTAAGACCGACTAGATCCCTACACTGGGACGAACCCAGTAGACTAAAGCCTTAGAGCAGAAAGGATTTGCCTGAAGATCCAACATATCAATGGGAGGAAAACCTCTGAAGATTCTGGCCCCTTTTGGCACGCCCTCACCAACCTGACGGGCTGCAACTGAAATCCAAACTGCCCCTGGAGATAAGAAAAATGTCCCACAGGATAGTATGGTCTTGACAAAAACATGAGATAACTATTCTCTCAACCAGTAGCCCAAGAAAATCTGCAAAGACAGATTTAAAACATCTTCACTGCACTGTCTCAACATTCACCAAATCTCGGATGGGATGAGGCCTAGCAAAAGGGATGAAGTTCAAAAAGGACCCCAAGACAAGTCCTCAACCTCCCAACACAGAGCTAGCGATAGACTGAAGCAGGTCTAAAAGGCACAACCTGAAGGGGCTAACCTTAAGGTAAAGTCTACTTGACTAGGAAGACTAAATTCATATCCAGGGATCCAACCTGGCGCCTTCACCAGAGAAATTCTGGTCTAGATCCATCTCTGAGGATCGAAGAAGACAGAAAAAGTTCCTAAAAGACGTCCATCAGACGATACTACGGTAAATCAACCTGCATCATAAAGCCACGGGAACTATCTGTTACTGTAATCAGGACACTGTCCAATAAATCCCAGATCCCAAACAGAAAACTTAGGATCAGAAACGAGATTACAGGGACAGACGGTCCAAAGGAACTGGATAATACCCCCAGAGAAGAAAAAAAGGAAAGATATCCCTCTCGACAGTGAACCTGCAGTGCTTCCGAACCAAACCCGGAAGAGAGAACTTATATTCTCCCCAAAAAGGAGACAAATCAAACTCTGTTTGAGTACCCTGGAATCCAAATTGGACGGGAGACCCCTCCCTATATTGGACCCTGAAACAAACAATTTAATGAAAATAGTCTCACACTGCAAAGGTACTCCAAAAGACACCTGAAAAAAACTTCTCTCTCTCTGCTGAAAGACAAGGCAAAAAAAGAGAAACTGCCCAGAAATGCAGGAAGTGTAGCCTAGCTCCGGTCTCTAGGACCACTGGAACCGATATGATCCAGGATCAAACGCCCATAGAAGATAAAACCTAAAAACAGGTCCTTTCTTAATCAAGGTTAGATGGACCTGTTCAGTCTGGGCCGGAATAGATCAAACCAACTCCTTTTCTTGAGAAGAAGGAAAGAGTAAACGTAACCGACATATCTGTCAGTGCAAGTCAATGACTAAACCGAAAATTCTAAAATTCCAGCTCCTGCTAGAAGATTACGAACAATCCATGACGTAAATCTGACTTGAAAATGTCTAGGGAACCATCACCTCGAACTGAATCCAGATGCTTCCATAGGAAGTCTCCAGAAATATTGACAACGGAAGTCGTCAACTTCTAACACCCCATATGACGAAACGTCTTCCGAAAAAGAGTTTCTACAACAACCAAGAGCTCTTAAACAAAAAACTATCCTAACCGGATATAAAAGAGAATAGGCAATCGCACAAAAAGGGATAGCCAAGAAGGAATGTGCAAAAAAAAAACAGGTCCTGCCTGTCCTACAACACAAACTCCCCTATAGAGCTCTGGACTGGGATCTAAAAATAAAAATAAAATGTGTAGACGAGAAAAGAATAGGAACTCCATCCTACTCCACTCGTCTAATCAAGATCGCTATCTGATTTAGAGGACAGAGATTCGATGGATCAGTACTAGGAGTCTCTAACACCGTCAAGACTTCTCTCAAAAGCAAGCGCAGGCGTGCCATTCTAAATCTAAATGCTAAATCCTCTTCAGTCGGAGGAATCAAATCAACAGACTCTGAACCTGGAAGTCCTAGCTCTGAAGCCTCAGAGGGAACCACATCCACAGATGACTGATCGGATAAAATCGTCAATTTACACGATGGACCCTGGGCAGGATTACATGGATTAACCCTTTGCTTGCACGTAGCAGGAAGAGGCAAAATCGCTAAGGCCATGCGGAACTGCGCAGTAACCTCTGGTGAAAAAAGGCCCTTCAGGCGAAGGAGCAGCGGTAACCAGGAAAACTGCATGTGTAGGACCAGAAAATTCTAGGGAACACACCTCACAGGACGAGGAATCCTCAGAGGCGGACGGCTCAGTAATCTCTAACATTTAAACATTGGTTGATGAGAACACCCTGTTGCGGCATACGGAACCTAATTGAGAGGGCTGGACTACCCGAGCCTCCTCACAATATACACAGGTTTCAAATTCAGTATTAGAGGGATCCCCCTCTAAATTATCAGAATCCTCCATAATTCGTCTAATTATAGAAAAAAACAACTGGCACCTTATACCCCTAATGGCTGGGGCACTCAGCACCTCCTATGACCCAGACAGATAGAGAAAATCGCTCCTTGCTGCAGACACACGATCAGGAACAAACATGACCATTCCTGTCATTCCCACAAGTAATTAATGCAGCTGTGGACTCTCCCTGTATTAAGAAGGAAATTGTAATATTTTAAACCTGTTATTTCTACAATTTAAATATGCCTAAAATATCTAATCTAGTGCGGCCTAAACATTGTTTTTGTCCATCCAAGAGCAAGAGAAATTAGCATTGTTCTGTGACTTGCAAGAAAACTTAACAGATCCAAGAAAGCCTTGTTCACCACAGTTGCATAGACTATAAGATCCATTTGTTACAGCAAGGAATATAAATTTAAATTGTACATATTCAAATTTGTTCTCCCATATACACTATAGACAAATAAAATACGAAATAGGGCATGTAAAATTAATAACAGGCTTGGTACATTGAGTACTTTATTGAAATAATTGTAATTATTTGTGTCACCTTTTATGAATTCCATAAGGGATCTTGCAGAACTGGCAGTCTCACGTTAGGTATTTCCAAATTTCTATATGAGGCCTACATTTATACCTTCTTTTATATTGTATTTAAACAGACAGTACTTTGGTTTAGTACCTAAAAGCAATTGATTGGGTTGTCCACAGAACACTTAAAATGGTATGGTGGAAGTATGGACCTTGTATTTAACAAAAGCTATGTTACATTATCAATACGTGGCTTTATTCAAGCTATTAGAATATGTAGACTTGAATCAGGTAAGTACTATTCTTCTTGAGAAAGTGCCAGTCAGGCATGAAATGCGTCAGAGGACGTCATAGCTGCAGCGACACCTCTACTCCATTTATCTTTATGTGACTTTTAACCAAGTTTCAAATAAAGTATGTTTTTTTAATCTAAGGCTGTGCATGGAGATTTGATTTCCATTTCATCATAATAATCGTGGGGACATTTTTGCATCTTGGATTGTACTATTCACCAAGCGGAAACCGACCAAGGATTGGGGTTCTTCCAGACAAGGTGGGCATCAGAGTGTTTGGACAGCACTTTCTCCCCAGACTAAGGTAGAGCTTTTTATCTTGTTGACTTAACCTCTTTGTATACTACTCTATATACATATCTCAGGCCTGTCCAACAGACGAACCACCAGGATTATTTTGTGCTCCTCCCTTAGGGATTTTTTTTTTTTTTTTTTTTTAATTGAAAAAGCAGTAAAAGAATTTGTTGATTCACTGAACTTATACTACACTGTTGTGCAGATACTGGGTTTTGTTGTACTGCACAGGTGAATACAAAGGGGCAGAATTTTCAAGCTCCGAATGGAGCTTGATGCCCCTGTTTCCGTGCGAGCCTTTAGGCTCGCCGGAAACAGTAATTATGAAGCAGCGGTCTAAAGACTGCTGCTTCATAACTTCTCTGCCTGCTCTGAGGCAGCAGACATCAATCCGCCCAATCCTATACGATCGGGATTATTGACACCCCCTGCTAGCGGCCGATGCTGTCGGCATTTATTGATGTGTGGCGGACATGATACATTGTATCATGTCCGCTCGCACATTAATAAGTAGGCCCCATAATCTTTTACCAATATGTTTACTTTAAATGGCTTTGGCTCACCATCATAAAAGTCTACAAAAAACAATACTGATCCTTAGTGCCAAAAATAAGGGCAGTGCTGATATTACCTATGGCCAAGCTCATTAGCACAAATAATTATACAGTATAAACCAGGAACTAAATCTGCTAGGATTTTAAATTATCATTGGTTTATAATTAGATGCCATCACACTTAGATTAGAAAAAGGTTGACCCATGATAGCATCTTTATATCTCTATTTAATTATTATTTTCAACTTTGACCTGATCTTTAAAAATACTGGCCATGTCGGTATAATACCGGCTGGGGGGGGGGGGGGGTCCGGGGCAACCCTATGATGTGTTTAATGAAAGTACTTAGAAAAGCATAGGCCTGAATTTACAACATGCAGCAAAGCCTGAGATAACAGAATAATGCATAACTAATGGATGTTTGCAGAATAATGTTATAATCATAATTATAGTTTTTGGAGGCTTTTAGAGAGAAAAAAAGAAGTCATGGTCACACAAAATGGATTTGAAATAAATTAAAAATATTCTATTTTTTTCTAACTGTATTGTTCCTTTAATCTTTGAAAAAGACAGAATGAAAGAAGCTTTATTCGCCAAAATTACATTCAGATTGGAGTAGAAGTCATGTGAGTAAATATTACTTAAGATAAATAATATTAGTGCCACCTCAAATAAATGAATGCATTTACAGAAAGCAGATAATAGTACCAGTGTAATATTTTCAGGTATCAAAAGCAGAAAAAATAGGGGCATTGCTGTACAGCCTGTGTGTGCTTTTAATTCTTATTTTCAATCAAATATTTTCTTATTTCTACATATGCTCACCTTAAATAATTCTCATTTGCTCAATTACTGAAGTTCTGCCCTCCCAGTCATGATTCCCTCTACAAGTAACTGTATATATGTTCTTCTATTTATAAGAGTGTAGGCTCTGCAGGTTAAAGTTATGTGTCGCTCTGTATGTTGGAATGTAAGCTCTTAAGGCCAGGAATACCCTTCCCCAGTCATTACTCCTCTTCCTCTGTTGGATATTTATCCATTATAAAATGACAATGTATGCTCTTACTGTTCAGCATTTGTCTGTACGGGATGTTTCTGTATGTTAAAATGCAAGCTCTGCAGCGTAGCGTACCCTTCTTATTGTAGTTCTTTCTTTCTATGTATTGCAACGGTTACCAGTGTCTGTTAGACAATATGAGAAGAGAATACTGCACTGCAGAGCTTACGCTTTCTCCATGTCTCTGTACACTAGAGTGTAAGCTCTGCAGGTTAGTGTTCCCTTCTTATATGGCAAGCTCTGTATATAGGAAGTATTGTATATGTCTAGCTCTGTACACTAGAGTGTAAGCTCTGCAGGTTAGTGTTCCCTTCTTATATGGCAAGCTCTGTATACAGGAAGTATTGTATATGTCTAGCTCTGTATATTAGAGTGTAAGCGCTGCAGGTTAGTGTTCCCTTCTTATATAGCAAGCTCTGTATATAGGAAGTATTGTATATGTCTAGCTCTGTATATTAGAGTGTAAGCGCTGCAGGTTAGTGTTCTCTTCTTATATAGCAAGCTCTGTATATAGGAAGTATTGTATATGTCTAGCTCTGTATATTAGAGTGTAAGCGCTGCAGGTTAGTGTTCTCTTCTTATATGGCAAGCTCTGTATATAGGAAGTATTGTATATGTCTAGCTCTGTATATTAGAGTGTAAGTGCTGCAGGTTAGTGTTCTCTTCTTATATGGCAAGCTCTGTATATAGGAAGTATTGTATATGTCTAGCTCTGTATATTAGAGTGTAAGCTCTGCAGGTTAGTGTTCCCTTCTTATATAGCAAGCTCTGTATATAGGAAGTATTGTATATGTCTAGCTCTGTATATTAGAGTGTAAGCGCTGCAGGTTAGTGTTCTCTTCTTATATAGCAAGCTCTGTATATAGGAAGTATTGTATATGTCTAGCTCTGTATATTAGAGTGTAAGCGCTGCAGGTTACTGTTCTCTTCTTATATGGCAAGCTCTGTATATAGGAAGTATTGTATATGTCTAGCTCTGTATATTAGAGTGTAAGCTCTGCAGGTTAGTGTTCTCTTCTTATATAGCAAGCTCTGTATACAGGAAGTATTGTATATGTCTAGCTCTGTATATTAGAGTGTAAGCGCTGCAGGTTAGTGTTCTCTTCTTATAAAGCAAGCTCTGTATACAGGAAGTATTGTTTATGTCTAGCTCTGTATATTAGAGTGTAAGTGCTGCAAGTTAGTGTTCTCTTCTTATATAGCAAGCTCTGTATATAGGAAGTATTGTATATGTCTAGCTCTGTATATTAGAGTGTAAGCTCTGCAGGTTAGTGTTCCCTTCTTATATAGCAAGCTCTGTATACAGGAAGTATTGTATATGTCTAGCTCTGTATATTAGAGTGTAAGCTCTGCAGGTTAGTGTTCCCTTCTTATATAGCAAGCTCTGTATATAGGAAGTATTGTATATGTCTAGCTCTGTATATTAGAGTGTAAGCGCTGCAGGTTAGTGTTCTCTTCTTATATGGCAAGCTCTGTATATAGGAAGTATTGTATATGTCTAGCTCTGTATATTAGAGTGTAAGTGCTGCAGGTTAGTGTTCTCTTCTTATATGGCAAGCTCTGTATATAGGAAGTATTGTATATGTCTAGCTCTGTATATTAGAGTGTAAGCTCTGCAGGTTAGTGTTCCCTTCTTATATAGCAAGCTCTGTATATAGGAAGTATTGTATATGTCTAGCTCTGTATATTAGAGTGTAAGCGCTGCAGGTTAGTGTTCTCTTCTTATATAGCAAGCTCTGTATATAGGAAGTATTGTATATGTCTAACTCTGTATATTAGAGTGTAAGCGCTGCAGGTTAGTGTTCTCTTCTTATATGGCAAGCTCTGTATATAGGAAGTATTGTATATGTCTAGCTCTGTATATTAGAGTGTAAGCTCTGCAGGTTAGTGTTCTCTTCTTATATAGCAAGCTCTGTATACAGGAAGTATTGTATATGTCTAGCTCTGTATATTAGAGTGTAAGCGCTGCAGGTTAGTGTTCTCTTCTTATAAAGCAAGCTCTGTATACAGGAAGTATTGTTTATGTCTAGCTCTGTATATTAGAGTGTAAGTGCTGCAAGTTAGTGTTCTCTTCTTATATAGCAAGCTCTGTATATAGGAAGTATTGTATATGTCTAGCTCTGTATATTAGAGTGTAAGCGCTGCAGGTTAGTGCTCTCTTCTTATATGGCAAGCTCTGTATATAGGAAGTATTGTATATGTCTAGCTCTGTATATTAGAGTGTAAGCTCTGCAGGTTAGTGTTCCCTTCTTATATAGCAAGCTCTGTATACAGGAAGTATTGTATATGTCTAGCTCTGTACACTAGAGTGTAAGCGCTGCAGGTTAGTGTTCCCTTCTTATATGGCAAGCTCTGTATATAGGAAGTATTGTATATGTCTAGCTCTGTATATTAGAGTGTAAGCGCTGCAGGTTAGTGTTCTCTTCTTATATGGCAAGCTCTGTATATAGGAAGTATTGTATATGTCTAGCTCTGTATATTAGAGTGTAAGCGCTGCAGGTTAGTGTTCTCTTCTTATATAGCAAGCTCTGTATATAGGAAGTATTATATATGTCTAGCTCTGTATATTAGAGTGTAAGCGCTGCAGGTTAGTGCTCTCTTCTTATATAGCAAGCTCTGTATATAGGAAGTATTGTATATGTCTAGCTCTGTATATTAGAGTGTAAGTGCTGCAAGTTAGTGTTCTCTTCTTATATAGCAAGCTCTGTATATAGGAAGTATTGTATATGTCTAGCTCTGTATATTAGAGTGTAAGCGCTGCAGGTTAGTGCTCTCTTCTTATATGGCAAGCTCTGTATATAGGAAGTATTGTATATGTCTAGCTCTGTATATTAGAGTGTAAGCCCTGCAGGTTAGTGTTCCCTTCTTATATAGCAAGCTCTGTATATAGGAAGTATTGTATATGTCTAGCTCTGTATATTAGAGTGTAAGCGCTGCAGGTTAGTGTTCTCTTCTTATATAGCAAGCTCTGTATATAGGAAGTATTGTATATGTCTAGCTCTGTATATTAGAGTGTAAGCTCTGCAGGTTAGTGTTCCCTTCTTATATAGCAAGCTCTGTATATAGGAAGTATTGTATATGTCTAGCTCTGTATATTAGAGTGTAAGCTCTGCAGGTTAGTGTTCCCTTCTTATATAGCAAGCTCTGTATATAGGAAGTATTGTATATGTCTAGCTCTGTATATTAGAGTGTAAGCGCTGCAGGTTAGTGTTCTCTTCTTATATGGCAAGCTCTGTATATAGGAAGTATTGTATATGTCTAGCTCTGTATATTAGAGTGTAAGCCCTGCAGGTTAGTGTTCCCTTCTTATATAGCAAGCTCTGTATATAGGAAGTATTGTATATGTCTAGCTCTGTATATTAGAGTGTAAGTGCTGCAGGTTAGTGCTCTCTTCTTATATGGCAAGCTCTGTATACAGGAAGTATTGTATATGTCTAGCTCTGTATATTAGAGTGTAAGCGCTGCAGGTTAGTGTTCCCTTCTTATATAGCAAGCTCTGTATATAGGAAGTATTGTATATGTCTAGCTCTGTATATTAGAGTGTAAGCTCTGCAGGTTAGTGTTCTCTTCTTATAAAGCAAGCTCTGTATACAGGAAGTATTGTATATGTCTAGCTCTGTATATTAGAGTGTAAGCGCTGCAGGTTAGTGCTCTCTTCTTATATAGCAAGCTCTGTATACATGAAGTATTATATATGTCTAGCTCTGTATATTAGAGTGTAAGTGCTGCAGGTTAGTGCTCTCTTCTTATATGGCAAGCTCTGTATATAGGAAGTATTGTATATGTCTAGCTCTGTATATTAGAGTGTAAGCGCAGCGCGCTGCAGGTTAGTGTTTCTCTATGTTCTGTAATATGTGTCTCTCTGTATATTAGTGTAAGCTTCTCCAATTGTTTCTTTCTCTTCCTGTATTATATCGCTCTGTATATTAGAGTAAAAAATCTATAGAGCACCTATTCAAATGAGAAACGTTAAGCAAACAACTTTGAAATTAAAATGCAAATAAAACCTCTATTGATGTTCCATATAATCAGACTAATAAGTCAGTTACCAGTTCCCCTCAGTCTTTAGTTTAAGCATAAAGCTAAATATATCAGGTTGAATTTAAATAACCTTTTAAGTAAACGTCTGCCTTCCTGTAGAGATGGTAGGTAAAAACCACATTGTGAGATAGCATGAATATCTGTGGCCTGAATGGATATTGTCATTCTTATCATATTGAACTTATTTAACTGTTTGGTTTTATCTTGCTAACATATTATTTACAGAAAGAGTAGTCAATATATGGAATTTTCTACCAATGAGGGTTTCCAGGAATGACTGTAGCACAGAGGTGATTGGTTGTGTATTGATGTATGTTAGCATGGCCAGCAAGTTCAATTTCAGTCAAGTTTTATTACTTCCATAGCAGCAAATTGTGTGCAGTACATTATGATTGGTTTACAAAAATGTTAGCAATTTCTAATAACAACTGCTGTCTGTCGTCATTGTATCATTCAAAATGTGTATTTTACAATGTACACTAGTCATGGCAGATTCTCTTCTGCCAGTGGTTCCTTTTCTACCCTGTAATGGATTTTTGTTCCTCTGCATCACAAAGAGTTAGCTCTACAGGTCAAGATTACACTATCCCTGTAATTCCCCTTCCCCCATATGTCGTTATGGCTCATCTCTACCTATGAATCCACCCACCCCTATTATATTTATAGCTTGCTGTATAATAGACCATAAGCTCTTCAGGGCAGAAATTTATATTTACATTTTAGTGAATAGTACATTAATAAAAAACTTTGGCTGTTTACTCAGTACCGTTATTCTCCTATAGTGAATACTCCAATGCAGTCTAATAATCTTTCAACAGCATAATATTGGACGTTTCTAATTGACACACGTTGTGTGATATTGATTATACATATTTCTTTGTTCCCAGCATTTCATTTTTTATAGCATAATTTTACAATAATCAAGTCTTTAGGGAGTCACAATCTATTTTATATATATCCGGGGTGGCACATATGCTGAAAAAGTATAACAAGGGTGTCCCAAAGCAACAACAAACAAAAGTTTGGAATTAGTGAGTTAGTATATGGTATGACATTTTTGGAATTAAAAAAATAAACCATTCCTTTAGCATGTGCACACACATAACATATATATATACATATGTATATATATATATATATATATTATATTTAATATATACACACACATATATTTATACAAACACACATACATACATATATATATATATATTTATATACACACATATGTATATATATATATATATTATATTTAATATATACACACATATGTATATATATATATATATATATATATATATATATTATATTTAATATATACACACATATGTATATATATATATATATATTATATTTAATATATACACACACATATATTTATACAAACACACATACATACATTAAAATACTTGCACTGTTTTTATTTATCTAAACTATTTCTCATTCATTAACAGAATTCATCTCAGTTTATTGAAGAAGAAAAAAACACAGAATCTCCATCTCTTTCATTCCATTCAAAACACCCAACCCACATACACTGGGCAATACAACTGATTTTTAAGCCCACAAGCTAGACACATCTGGTGATAGTTCAACATATGCGGTGGTGGCAGTGTTCCTTTAATGGGTAGGATGGTGTCTATTTTACACACAAGTTCACTTTCAGCTTCTGTAACACGTGCACAGGCCAAAAAACTAAATTCTCATTCGGTTAATGTAACTTTAATATGTAATGCTTGTTTAACAAGAAACTGTTTTCTTCTGATTGAAATACATTCACAGTAAATTATGCACATTTTTGCTTAAATAGGAATTAAATTTCCCACTGGTACAAATTAAATCTTAGAAATTAACGTGAAACAAATGAAGTTCACTATATTATAAATAAATATATATATATATATATATAAACTCTATTTAGAAAATTAGTAGTATCTGTGCATTCACGTATACTAACGAGTATATGTATGTATGTGTGTGTGTGTGTATATATATATAAAAGCACACACAAACACATGAACCCTTTCATGCACATAAACATGTATGTATATATATATATATATATATATATATGTGTGTGCACATTGACAGTGTTGCTTTGTATTAATTGTGTGTTTCAAAATAGCCAACTGCTAATTAAAAACATATTAATCTTTTTTTAGCAATACAGAAGCTGTTAAATGGTATTTTATAGTATCATCCTTTTAAAGGCTAATGAAGTTGAAATAGAAGTCTAATACTTAGTGAGTCTTAGGCCCAAACCTATTAAACTTGGGTCATTTTTATGCTGCATGGCACAAGGTCTGATACACATAAAAAAAATTAATAATAATAAAATAGTGATATCTGAAGGTCTAAGAAGAAAAAAATCTTGTTTCACAGAGTGAGCTTTAACTGATATCCTTAAGCTACAATAGAAATAGAGTTGATGCCTCTGCAAAATGTATCTTACTCCATTATGGAGCATATAAAGTTGAAAGAATGCCAGTGGGAAAGCTAGATGCTGTGAAAAAAGTAAAAGCAAAATATTTTGAAAAGACTAAAACAAACATAATATGAATGAACACACATATTGTTGGTGTTATTGTGTGCTAACACAATAGCCATCAGGAGAGAAAGTGAGACTCACCAGGTGTGTGGACGAAAAAGGCCAAGTAGAGGTCCAGTTCCTTGATGGATACCCCAATGTGATGTGGCTGGACACATAGCCCAGGGTTAGAACACTGGGGGGATTTATAGAGACGTTCTCCATCTGTGCTCTCCAGCGGGATCCCCTTAAACAGGATGACCATCACCAGGTCCAACCGCCACACTTTGTCGGCTTGGCGCAAACAGTCGATCCTTCTGATTTTTCCCTTCTGATCTGGATTGGAGAGAACACAACATGGTTGCTTCTTCCCAGTGATGGTCAGGACAAAGTCCTCACGGAACTCAGGCCGGATGTCCTTCCTCAGTTTGGCCAAGAGTCGAGACGCCCACTTCTGCTTGATCTCAGGCTTCTCCCCCAATAATTCATCCTTCACTGCCCTTTCTTCATCCTTTGACATCCGTTTCTCGTGCTTCTTAAAATATTTGCGCTTTCTTGCCTGAAGGTTGAACCATGTGTACGAGAAGGCACGGACATGCGGTAGCAAAGCTTCAATAAAGGGGTGAAATTCATCCTAAGAGACAAATGTAAACACTTAGAATGCAGCATAATGCTTAAAAAAAAACACACATATAGGAATAAATTATACCAATCATTAAAACAATTCAATGCAATTTAAATCCATTAAAACATTTTAATTAAAGTTTTTTCTTGTTAAAGATTCCAAATATTTTTATCAGTATTTTTGTGAAAAGATCAAATAACCTATGATGTTTAAAAAAAAAAAAAAAAAAAAAAAAAAAAGGTTGCAGATTTTGGGATAATATAAGAAAACAGGGAAATGGTTACCATCTCTTAGTGTCATAACGAACGGCCGAAGAAACTTAAAACTGCACCAATTCCAAGATGAGCAGAATTATTGAGAGAAAAAGAGAGAAAAAGAGGCAAGAACTGATGGACAGATACAGAAATGAAAGAATGGAATAACAAATAATAGATAAAATTAAACATAGGAGGGGGCAATTTTAATATTAGTTGGAAACTAATTAATCCCTTTCCTGAATTTTAAGGTTTAACAATAATGCGATACGGAACTATAAAAAAAATATATGAGGAATAACCACTGAAATAATAAAATAATCCAAAAAAATTATTAAAAGACTGAGGCCAAAAACAGATAATCAGGAATATTTGGGATGGATAAAAATAAATTTCTCATAAATATTTCAAGACGCCTGGAAAAGGGACGGCGTTATAAAAAAAAAAGAAAGAAAGAAAAAATAGAAAAAGAAACCACTTTGCATCCGTAGAATAGAAATTAAAAAAAAGAGAAAAATTAAGGGAAAGAAAGAAGGGAAAAAGAGGCAGGATTTTTTTCGGAAGGAGGTTAGGAGCAGAAAAGAAAGCTGTTTTTTTCTGTTCGCTTAAACTCTCTCTTTCTGTCTTTCTCTCGTTCTCTCTCCCTTGCTTTCACTCTCCGTGTTGAATTGGTGGCCAGCATCGATGCCAGGGAAAAGAGAGAGAGAAAAAAAAGAGAGAGAGAGATTGATTCGAATGGACCCACCTTTTTGGCAAAGTAAAATGAAGAAGCTAGCCAATGGCAGAGAAAAAGGGAGGGGAGAGAGAATGAGAGAGGGAGAGAGTGGAGGGAGGAGGCAAGAGAAAGAGAGAGAGCGTGAAAAATATACTGAAGGCAGAAAAAACATTTTGCCAAAACAGACAACTTTACTAATATAAAGCATGCACAAAAGTTTAACAACTAATATTTTTTTAAGTGAAGGAATTTTATTTTTCTCTTCTTTCTCTTATTAACATTTAATGTATTCTTGTATATTTTGCTTTCATTTCTATTTTTGATTTAATTTGCCACGCGGGTTTTGGCACGAGAGTTAAAACAGTCACTCATGGCTGGGGAGGGTGGAAAGGGGGAGAGAAGCAGATGCCTGTTTGTCGTTTGTTTTCTTCTTTCCTAACTCTCTCTTTTTATGCGTCAAATATCCTTAGAAAAGCAACAACAAAAAAATGCAGTTTGCACCAGAAATATAAATATATAAATTATGTATAAATAACAAATTTTATGCAAAATGTCTAATTTCATTCCCCTTTCTTTTCTGCTGCTCCTGTCTTGCTCCCTCATTCTCTGTGGTTTTGCTGGCAGTGCCCAAAATATTCCAGCCAAGTCACACATTTTAAAGGCGCTGCTTTCAGAGCAAATTTCTCTTTCCCATCTTCCCGCTTTTCTTATTCCCCTCCAACAACCTTTCTTAATATCATTCTTCAGTACAGAATTTAACCCTTTCAACCCAAGACCTGCAACCTCTGGTCATCCTTTTAATTTGTGTGTGTGTGGGGGGGGGGATTTGGTGACATATTCCTTTTCTACCCAATCTTACTATTTTTTATTTTAACTTCTTTGCTCCCTGTCCTTTATAGTCACCTTCTAATTGAATCCACTGCGACCAAATCAAACATTTAAATCTATGCATAAACTTCCCAGGAAACTTGTATCATTCAGAGACCAACTATAATAAACACTGCAGAGACTAATGCCATTTTATAAATACATTTGAAAATTAAAATAGCAATAATAATAGATAATATTTTTAATTACATGTTTTCCCTTGTTACAATTTAATACACCTATCCCAATATTTATGTTCACTCTGTTTTAACAGTTCTAAATTAATTTGGCTGATTTAAGTTTATTATTATTTCATATTTAAGTATTTCACAATACATTTTATTTCATTCATATATGCTTTCTTTTTCTACCTCATACACTGCTTTTCTACATAATTTATTCTTTTCTTCCTATTTTTTTTTATTTTTTTCCCCTGTTTTTCCCCTGTTTTTGTTTAATAATTTTCACTTATTTTCCTTCCTTATTTAATTTTTTTCATTTTGTCAATTAATGCGTTCTTTTCTTTTTTTTTTTTTGCTTAATTGTCTCTCTCAGTCTCTTTATTTATTTATTTCCAACATAGTTTCATTTTACTTTGCGTTTTTCTAAATTGTTTCCTTACGCCGTAATCCTTCACTCTTTTTTTATTGTTCATTTTTTAATTCCATTCTTTGTCCTTTTCTCTCTTGTTTTCTGCTATTAATTATATTTATATTACTTGATTTTCCTCAAAATATTTACCATGATATTTTCCTTTACTGCTTTCTTCTTTTTTAAAAAAAATCTTTTTCCTTTTGTTCAAAATTCACTTATTTATTTTTTACTTTTAAAATTTTTTCATCATATTTATATTTTTTTATATGTCTTTCCTGCATAAATGCATTTGATCTTTTCTTGTGTAAACACATTCTCTCTTTTGATTTATTTTCACTCTCTTTATTTCACTCTTTTTCCTGCTACACAGTGTTGAGGTCCTTTTGTTTACATATTCTTTACCTGTTTCAAACATTTTTTTCATGCCCCTATCTTTTAATTTTTACCCATTTTCCATGTGTCTTTCTTCTCTAGTACAAATTATCATCCACTTTTCCCATCTCACCTAACACTTTAATTTGACCACCTCTCTGTCTCATTCTTGCTAATATAAGCTTGAGTTTCTAACAAACTAATAGAGACATATAAGTAACCATCATGGTATTTGTTTGAGGCAATATTTGTTTAGGTATTGAGCCCTCACAAAAGTATCAAAACGTTAATGTATTCATAGTGTTAATTACCTGCCGATTTGTCTATTTGCAAACATTACTTACATTACATTCATTAAAAAAAAAAGATAACAATATATTTTGTAGCGTTGCAAAGAGAGAAGCAGAATTATTAAAATTCAACAGTGTGCCAAATACTACGGCCAACTGTCCATAAAACATACATTTTTTAAAAATTCATATGGAGTAGGAAAAACATCACCATAATTACTAGTTGTGGAAAAAGTTTGTAGAATTGTTTTCTATCTATCTATCTATCTATCTATCTATCTATCTATCTATCTATCTATCTATGACTAATAAGGAACTCAAGTTGAAAAAAAACAAACACAACAAACTTTATTATGAAGCATTTTAAGTGCTCCTGCTACTGTCGCCAGAGAAGAGGAACAGTAGCTTCCAAAACGTCACAAAAAGTTTAGAGTAATGTAAATAAAGTTTCTAGGGAGAGCTCTCTGGTAGTTGATTTACATGAAATGTTCACTATCATCTTTGTATATGTGTGTATGTATGCATGTCTCTCTCTCTCATATATATATATATATATATATATATATATATATACATATATATATTTATGTGTGTGTGTATATATATAAATATGTGTGCGTGTATATATATATATATATATATATATATATATATATAAAATGTGTGTATGTCAATATGATATATACATATATATATATATATATATATATATATATATAAAAATAAATAAATATATATATTTACATAGTGAATGTAACTGTATGCATCAGTCAATGCATAATGAATTACACACATTTTTTATATATATATAATAGCCTTTTATTAAATAATTAAGTGTTCTGCTCAGCCACAATATGGTGCAACCTTTCTGGCAGACGACATGTTAATGTGCTGGACACTTGACAGATATGAAGACGGAAACACTTTTTCAAGCGTCTTAATTTCAAACCAATAGATATTTAGTTCTGATACAAACATACAAAGGAATTCAATTTGAGTGAGAAGGTTCTGCAAAAAATAGCATGTGCTTATATATACTTATATATATATATATATATATATATATATATATACCAAATACAGGAAAAACACAAGATGACTGTCAAATATAATAATATATGTTGTAAGTAATTGAAATAAAGTCAGATTGCACAGTTTTTACCACTCTGCAAAAACTACAACAGAAATCACTTGCCAGTACTGATATATACTCACATAACTCTACCACACTTAAAAATAGACAGATGGCGTTAGGAAGACATATACAGTTATATACATACAGTCCAAGAAAATATTTCACCAATCGGGGAAAATTACTATTCAGAACAGAAAAGGTTGCTCAAAATTAACTTCCACAAAAGTTTGTTTGAGTGTTTTTTCTCTCTCTCTGTATATATATATATATATATATATATATATATATATATATATATATATATATACACACACAGAGAGAGAGAGAAACACTCAAACTTGTGTGGAAGTTTGTTTGAGTGTTTCTCTCTCTCTCTCTGTATACATAAATGAGTGTACAGTATTAGATAGATGTCCTTATATTCTGCAGAAAGTTATGGAATATAATAATAATATATAGTAATAATAATTGGTAGACCAGAAACTGTAACTAACTTTTTAAAATTAATGCCGATTGTTAAAAGTGGGTAAACCCTTAAAAATTATGAATAGGATCAATTAGGAAAATATAGCATTATACTGTTAAATATATGTCAAAGCAAATTAAAGGGACAGGAAACCCCAAAATTTTCTTTCATGATTTGGATAGAACATACTATTTTAAACATCTTTCCAATTTACTTCTATTATCAAATTTGCTTCATTTTCTTGTGTAGTTAAAAACCTTGTGTGTTGAATCTATGAAAAGAAATATCAAAAAAGATACCTGCATATTCGTTAAGCATTTCAGTTGTAATATTACTATGAGGCCAATTTGTACACCTGGCCCTATTTACAAATAGGTGGATAGATAATGCACACTAGTCTATGTGGATGTTTTTTTAATCACAGGTTGTTTTAAACTAAATTAACAATTAAGTTAGGTAACTTCCACTTTGTGTGTTATTTCATAGGATTTTATTGAGGCGATATATCAAAGACAGTTGCCTTAGTCTCTGTAATAAATAACTTCCATAAAACACCACAGAACGACACATTAACTGGATTTAGTTTAACCCTATTTCTAAATTCATTTGATAAATTATCTCCAAAGTCCACAGCAGCGAACACAAGCCAAAGTGAAATTAGATTTAAACGTCTCCACAATAAGACAGATACATGAGCAAAGAGTCGCACACAAACATACACAAATGCCCATGTCCAAAAAAACAGTAGTTGCTTTCAGACAAATAAATATTAGGCATCTGACTGTACTGATATACCCAAGGCAAGCAAGCTAACACAAAAATACATATGGTACTACTCATATTACACACATTTAAAAAGTAAGTTCATTCACTTATTTACTGTCTCTGAGCAATGTTTGGATGGTGCTTTTGACCTTGTGGTTTGCAACTATCTGGTGGCTCAATCTAAGAGCTAGTGATGAATAACTTTGAATATGCTATATTAAGAATCATAGTCCTGTCAGCTTCATAGGAGCTTCAGTGAACCTCATTATTAGAAACAACCATTAGGCCTCCAAAACCTTTGTTCATCAATGCACTCCCTAATTTTGAGCCATTGTACTGTGAGAAACAAGGCATTATAAAAATCAAATCCAGAAGTGATTGACTGTTCCACTTTCCAAAAAATGCTTTGCTGCAGCTGAGGTTTTCCCTTTCCACACAGGCCATAATCCAGAGTATTTTCCTTAGTACATCTCTATTTAAATTATACGTTCTGTTTACACAGTGGTTTCAATTTCTGTTCAATTGTCAGTTGAGAATTTCCAGTCTTCCTCTACTTCAAAATATATATATGTAAGTCACACCCGGAGGTACCACTACATATTGAATTTAAGAATATATTCTATGGGGCCGATTTATCAAGGGCCGAATGGCTCGCAGGAAACAGCAGTTATGAAGCAGTGGTTTTAAGACCGCTGATCCATAACTGCAATCCGCCCAATCCTATATGATTGGGCTGATTGACACCCCCTGCTAGCGGTCGATTGGGCGCGAATCTGCGGGGGGCGGCATTGCACAAGCAGTTCAAGCAGTTCACCAGAACTGCTTGTGCAATGTTAAATGTCGTGCATGATATGCTACAGCGTATCATGTCAGACAGACATTGATAAATCGACCCCTATCCATCCTTCTATCTATCTATCCATCTATCTATCTATCTGTCTATCTTCTATCTATCTATCTATCTATCTATCTATCTATCTATCTATGTATCTATCTATCTTAATATATTTTTGTGTTTATTTGTGTATCCATTTTTCCCATAAAAATTGTAATGAACAACGTATTTTATGCAACTTGAGACCAACATAATCTATTGATACCAAATGGCATGGAAGGTTTATATTAATAGGCGTATATATAAGGGATTGTAAATTCCCATGGGAATAGGGTTCTCAACAATTCCTGTATGTGTTTGTCAAATTTTGTCTTGTCTCTTTCAAGTTTTGTATCATGATGACTTCACTGCACAACTTTATTTATACTTAACCATGTTAAGTATAGGAGGAGGGAGCATGCTGCTTAGAAGCCTGTATCTCAGGCATCTAAGCAGCTACAGACCCCAAGACCCATTGTTGGAAAGGTAATTGCCTAACCTTTACAACAGTGTAAGTCTTGGGGGTCTGTAAAAAAAAAAAAAAAAAAGTAAAAAAAAAAATGTTTTAAAAAATTTCAAAAATAATAATAATAAAAAAAAAATATTAGCACCCAGGTGCGAAATGACTTAGCAGCCAAAGGGTTAAACAAATTGTACCCTTGGACAGCGATGCAGAATATGTTGGCGCTATATAAATAAAGTATAATAATAATAATATTAATAAGGGATGGATAAGAATAAGAAACCTTTTACAGATAGCCCAGTGAAAGACATTTCTCCATCTGAATGATCCTTATCATGTTTAGAACAAACTGAGAGATTCATTGTCTATGTAATGTAATATGCTGGACAGATTCACATTCTGGTATCTGACACAATATATGTAAATCAACATCCAACATCATTTATTTGTGAAAAGAAAATTGTTATATAACTAGGTGTCTACAAGACTCTATACCAGATGCATTATAATAAATTGCAGTCTCATGCCTTTGTATTGTATGTATTCAAACGTTAACAAAGTCATATAAAATGTAGAAATAATATTTGAAGACATCTAAAATGTTTTTAGTAAATAGTGATGTAGTATTGTAATCAGAGGTTGAGATGTATTATCAAATATAAGAGCCACCTATGTCAGTCATGGCATCCGAGATCAGCGACCACAATCTCAATGCTGGAATGTTACAGGCTGAAATATAGAATATACAGATATCTCACCGCACGACACTGACAATGGCAGCTGCTCCTGTTTACATTGTGGTAGATAGAATAATGGTAAGGTTTAAGCCTAAGCTTATGATATGGGATAGGTTGTGGGTTACAGTAAAGGGACATTAACCACCTCTTGCTTTTGTGTCAAAATTTGAGCTTGCCCCACGCTCCCTAGAGAGGCCAGAAAACAATTTCTGTAACCTAGGTTTTTAAAATGCTGCAAAACAAATTTCCTCGCAACTTGCAGCAGTTAGATTACAGAATTTGCTCTAGAAAGAATGGGACAAGCACATTTTTTTTTCACAAAAGCAAGACATATCATGTTCTTTAAAGGGCCAGTAACCCCACCAAATAATGTTATATAATTCTGCACTGTGTGCAGAATTATATAACATTAGCCTAGCGCCAGGTTTCTAAAGCAGAGTATTGCAAAGATATTTAGCTACGAAAATCTATTTTTCAGAACGCCGCTCCTGGCTCTACTGAGCGGGTCTGCTTTTTACCTAAGCACTTCGGGCACAATGTTTAGTCACAGCACACCCGATCGCGCCATTAAACTGAATTTAGCTTGCTCCCGCTACCAGACCAGAGTGAGCAAAGTTCAGTTTAATGGTGCGATCAGGCGTGCTGTGACTAGACAGCATGCCCGATGCGCTTAGGTAAAAAACAGAAACGCGGGGGACCTCCGGGCAGCGGCCATCTTGCTGGTCGCACTGAGCTTCAGCTCCTGAGTTACTTGCCAGATTTTCCTAAGTTTACCTTGAAGTTTTGGCGACAGGCCATCTAAACTGGTAGAGCAGCTCGACTGAAGGCACTCTGACACAAACGGCAGGGGTTTTTGGAATATAGTGTGGTTTCCCAGCCCTCAGTACCGGACTTTTAATTTGAGGCCTTCCCCTGTATACGAAGCCTCACCTGTCCTCACCATTGTCACACCATTGCCGTGTGGCCAGTGCCTTTCGGGGCAAACTACCTAACAGATTAACCTACGCTGGGTTAATAAGAGAAAGCTACAAGAATACTGATACAAAATGGATCCTAGAGAAGCATCGTTCATTGCCGTCATTACCAAACTACTAGACGACCAACTCACAAGCATCTCAGACCTCCTGGCATCAGAATATGGTGGAATCTGCATTTCCAAGACCGCAACGAGCTCCCCAAAGAGGCGAGAAACTGTAGCTACTGTGGAAGAGGAAGTTACTGGGGTAAAGTGTATCTCGCTTGCGGCGACAGCTGTTATTCAGCCTGATTCTGAGATCGGAGGTGAACAGGAAGCTGCCCCTGTAAATGGAGGTCTGAGCGGGCACCCTGAAAGAGATGAGCTTTCGGTTAAACTCATACCCAGGAGCTTACCATTTCCACCGGGAGCACAAACAGTGTTGGCACGGATGGAGAGAGGACGCGATCTACCAGTCCGCTATACTCACGCTGGATGTAGCGCAACATATGGCATGGAGCTGCTTGCTGTAGCTGACAGGGATCCTTTATCTGAAGATGTTCCGTGTCTGTATATGGGAGCAGAGGCTGTATTCATTCCTACCATAAAGGGAGACATGCTTGTTCAGAAAGGGTCGTGGCTTACTGACCCTCATTGTCTACATGCTGAGAATGCGGAGGCTACCCGGCAGTCGCAAGTGGAACATATGGCTGCATACACATTTTCACAGCATCTTGTCTTGCCCATCTACTATTTTCTCTACCGGGCTGTGAGGACTGGAATTGGTTAGTGAGGGGACTCCTTATGCGCACATGCCTGGAGCTATGACTTTGCCTGTGTATCTTCCTAGTGTGCCGAAAAAGCCCATGGACCTATCTTGGGGATTTTATCACACCGGTGGGAACTCACCTTGTCACATTCTGGACGGTCCGTGAGTGGGTATGGATTCGGGAAGATCACCACAGGGTGTAGTGACGGCTTGTGTGTAGCAGTAACTCTCTGTTAATTGCTTGGCCTGCCTAATTGTCCTTCTCCCTGGGACTTTTACACCAAGAGCCACCCTATATTTCTCAGAGTGGAGAGTTATTGTTGTTTTTTTTTTTTTTTGTTTCTTATTATTTCTGGGAGATCTCGCAATGATGGCTGACAAGCCTGAAGCATGTTGTTTATCCTTCCTTTATTATGTGCATGGACACTCTAATAGGCATTGACTCCTAAACAGTTTATGGATACATCAATTGTGTGACCATGGTCAAAATATCTGAAGCCTAGGCCTGTATGATTTGTGTAATGTAGGGTGTACCCTTTGTTTTTGTCACATAATATAATGCTGAAGACAGCTCGTTAGGGTTAATGTACAAACTATATTTTAACATTGTATGATCCTTTTTGATATCTGAGGGCTAGTACTGTATATAACCCTATATATGTTTATTATATTGTCAGATTGATAGTCTTCTATCAGCCTCTTATAGTCAGTGGTTGGCTCATGCATGCCTTACAGTGACCTATGCAAGGGGAGGGAAATGTAATGAGGGCTCCCACCATTTCTTTCTTACTTACTTAGGAAGCATACCCCATAATATCAATTATCTGCGCTACACATGTCTTTCATATGCTCATCAACTTCATTCTCCCCCAACTACCTGACAGTGGCAGTTGTACTCCCAGCTCCATAGTAGTAAGACTCACTGTTGGCCATGACAATAAGTGAAGCTTATTATATGCACATAACTTCTAAATAACTTAAAAACTGAGGTACAACCAAAGTAACCCATGAGTGGTTACCTAGTTATCATAATACTCCTCATTAAGCAATCTATATATTTTTTCATATGAGGTCCAAAAGTGGCCTCCTGGGTGATATGGAGGGGTTATAGTGTATATGGCACATTAAGAATAAGTTGGTTATGTTACAAAACTTCCAACTATGCATTGTTGTTACGAATAAGTTTGTATTACACATTTATATGTTGGAAATAGTGGATTCTAAGCTGCAACGCTGTCATGTAACCGTAGTTTATATTTATGATGTATCTGTGCTTTTCCTAAACCTCAATAAAAATTTATAAAAAAAAAAAAAAAACAGAAACGCTCAGTATTATATAACATTATTTGGTGGGGTTACGATAAAGGGGAAAGTCCCAGGAGGGAAATGTAAGCTGCTCCATACACGATCACGTAAGCATTTAACACAAAGGCATTGTTAATGTGCCCCATATAAAGGACTATTTTACAGTCTGGTCAGACCTAGAGTGCGGCAAAAGCTGCGGTCATTTACCGGGAAGATTACTTTGGACATTAGTCTGATAGACAACAACATCTTTGTTTCGTAGCAATATTGTATGGTACTAATTACATTGAGGATGCGGTATAGCTTCTAACATTGACATCATATGCCCTCTGTATATCACCTAATGTCTGCCTTATTCCTTAACTCAGTGGCCAGGATTTTCAGCTAGTATAGGCTGTGGTGGTTGCATTGTATTTAGGATTGCTTTGTATAGGTATACTATGTTTCTTTTATTGGTGTCTCACAGAGAACTTCTTTGAATCTGGAAGATTAATAATAAATCATTTTTGTTTTGAAATTTAAAAGAGTGCTGAATTCCCTTTCTCTTTAAGAGGATATAGCTATCCTCTTTTGTCTTTCTATTCACATTTACAAGGTGTTTGACTGAGAAGTCACCTTTGATAAAGCTTCAGCGAAACACGTCAGGTGACGCAAGCGGGGGTCGGAGGTAACCTTTACACTGTTTATATCGACTCATCCAGGTCTGTAAAAGATTTAATACTATTATATGAATAAAAGCTATGTTTTACTGTTTGTAGACATGGCTGCAAGACATTCACCTAGATCACGAGTTTTGCATTCCGGTTTTAACGCTGAAAAAATGGCCATTTCAGCATAAAAACCGTAACGCAGCCATTACGAGTCTTGTCGGTATAGCTATACCGCAAGCATTTTAGCCTGTAACACAATTTCAATCCCGCACTCAAAAAAATGACGTTTTTGTTTGGGATTTCCATAGTGCTGGTATTACAGGTTGTGCGTTAAGGCTAAAATGCTTGCAGTACAGCCTATACTGACACAATCCGTTCTGCTATCTGAGACCAGTAGTTATGAGTTTTGCACAACAAAACTGTTACACAAAACTCATAACTAAAATGTTACAAAGTACACTAACACCCATAAACGACCTATTAACCCCTATTTCGCCACCCTCCCGCATTGCAAACACTATAATAAAGTTATTAACCCCTAATCTGCCACTCCCAACATTGCTGCCACTAATAAAAGCTATAAACCCCTATTCCGCCGCTCCCCGACATCGCTACCACTAAATAAAGTTATTAACCCCTAAACTTCTGGCCTCCCACATCACCGCCACTAAATAAACCTATTAACCCCTAAACCCCCAGCCCCCCACAACACAAAAAATTAAATTAAACTATTAACCCCTAAACCTAACAACCCCCTAAGTTTAAATTAAAATTATAATATCCCTATTTTAAAATAAATAAAAACTTACCTGTGAAATTAAAAAAACCTAAGTTTAAACTAACAATTAACCTAACAACTATTATACTAAAATTAAAAACTACCAATTAAATAAACTAAATTACACATTCAAAAAAACTAACACTACTAAAATAAATTAAATCTAAAATTACAAAAAAATAACAAACACTAAATTACAAAAAATAACAAACGAAATTATCCAAAATAAAAACAATTACACCTAATCTAATATCCCTATAAAATAAAAAAGCCCCCCAAAATAAAAAAACCCTAGTCTACAAAGAACTACCAATAGCCTTTAAAAGGGCCTTTTGTAGGGCATTGCCCTAAAGAAATTAGCTCTTTTACCTGAAAAAAATACAGACTCCCCAACAGTAAAACCCACCACCCAACCAACCCCCCAAAATAAAAAACCTAACTCTAACAAAAACCTAAGCGACTGATTTGAATAGCCAATAGAATTTCAGTAGCTCTCATGCTATTGGCTGATTTGAACAGTCAATAGGATTTCAGTAGCTCTCATCTCATCCTGGCTGATTTGAATTTAAAAAATCAATCAGCCAATAGGAATGCAAGGGACGCCATTTTGAAAAGGCTTGCTTGCATTGAAGATTCAGTGTACGGCAGTGACCGTACGAAGAAGACACTCCGTGCCGGATGTCTTGAAGGATGGACCTGCTCCGCGCCGCCGGGATGAAGATAGAAGATGCCACCGGCATGAAGACTTCTTGCCGCCTGGATGTCCGGACTTCAGAAACCGTAAGTGAATCATCGGGGGTTAGTGTTAGTTTTTTTTAAACTTTTTTGGGTGGGGTTTTTTTTAGATTAGGGTTTGGGCTTTTTTAAAAGAGCTAAATGCCCTTTTAAGGACAATGCGAAATAGCTAAATGCCCTTTTAAGGGCAATGCCCATACAAATGCCCTTTTCAGGGCAATGGGTAGCTTAGGTTTTTGTTAGAGTTAGGTTTTTTATTTTGGGGGGGTTGGTTGGGTGGTGGGTTTTACTGTTGGGGAGTCTTTGTATTTTTTTTTTCAGGTAAAAGAGCTGATTTCTTTAGGGCAATGCCCTACAAAAGGCCCTTTTAAGGGCTAATAGTAGTTTATTGTAGGCTAGGGTTTTTTTTATTTTGGGGGGCTTTTTATTTTATAGGGCAATTAGATTAGGTGTCATTGTTTTTATTTTGGATAATTTCGTTTGTTATTTTTTTTTAATTTAGTGTCTGTTATTTCTTGTTATTTAGTGTTTTTTATTTTTTGAATTTAGTATTTTTTGTAAATTTAGATTTAATTTTTTTAGTAGTGTTAGTTTTTTAATGTGTAATTTAGTTGGTTAATTGGTAGTTATTTTAATTTTAGTATAATAGTTATGTTAGGTTAATTGTTAGTTTAAACATAGTTTTTTTTTAATTTCACAGGTAAGTTTTGATTTATTTTAAGATAAGGAGAGGTTTAGTCGTTAATAACTTTATTTAGTGGGGGCGGTGTCGGGGAATGGCGGAATAGGGGTTAATAGCTTTATTATAGTGTCGGCGATGTTGGGGTGCGGAGGAATAGGGGTTAATAACTTTATTATAGTGGCGGCAATGTCAGGAGCAGCGGAATAGGGATTAATAACTTTATTTCTGTGTCTGCAATGTCGGGAGCAGCAGATTAGGGGTGTTTAGACTTGGGGTTTATGTTAGGGTGTTAGGTTTAAACATAACTTTTTTTCCCCATAGACATCAATGGGGTTGCATTACAGCGATCGCCATTCCGCGCTTCAGGTGTTAGTTTTTTTTCTAAAACCTTCTCCCCATTGATGTTTATGGGGAAAGCGTGCACAAGCACGTCAAAGTAGCCCTTGGCTTTTGTACGGTATGGAGCTTATTGCCACCATATCACACGCACAAGGAGGCTTTATAGAAACTTGTAATGGCAGCGCTATGGAGGGTAAAATAACGCAACTTTTGTTACGTTCGTTTCGTACCCTCTATAGCGCAAAACTAGCTGATTAATTCTTGTGTGCACTGCACTTGACAGCGAATGATGATGACCACATTATAAATATCTTTCTCCTATATGCTATAAGTATTTTAGAAGAGGACTTTTTGTACGGAAAAACAGAATTTATGCTTACCTGATAAATTACTTTCTCCAACGGTGTGTCCGGTCCACGGCGTCATCCTTACTTGTGGGATATCTCTTCCCCAACAGGAAATGGCAAAGAGTCCCAGCAAAGCTGGCCATATAGTCCCTCCTAGACTCCGCCCACCCCAGTCATTCGACCGACGGACAGGAGGAAATATATAGGAGAAACCATATGGTACCGTGGTGACTGTAGTTAGAGAAAATAATTCATCAGACCTGATTAAAAAAACCAGGGCGGGCCGTGGACCGGACACACCGTTGGAGAAAGTAATTTATCAGGTAAGCATAAATTCTGTTTTCTCCAACATTGGTGTGTACGGTCCACGGCGTCATCCTTACTTGTGGGAACCAATACCAAAGCTTTAGGACATGGATGAAGGGAGGGAGCAAATCAGGTTACCTAAACGGAAGGCACCACGGCTTGCAAAACCTTTCTCCCAAAAATAGCCTCCGAAGAAGCAAAAGTATCAAATTTGTAAAATTTGGCAAAAGTGTGCAGTGAAGACCAAGTCGCTGCCTTACATATCTGGTGAACAGAAGCCTCGTTCTTGAAGGCCCATGTGGAAGCCACAGCCCTAGTGGAGTGAGCTGTGATTCTTTCAGGAGGCTGCCGTCCGGCAGTCTCATAAGCCAATCGGATGATGCTTTTAAGCCAAAAGGAAAGAGAGGTAGAAGTCGCTTTTTGACCTCTCCTTTTACCAGAATAAACAACAAACAAAGAAGATGTTTGTCTGAAATCTTTTGTAGCCTCTAAATAGAATTTTAGAGCACGGACTACGTCCAAATTGTGTAACAAATGTTCCTTCTTTGAAACTGGATTCGGACATAAAGAAGGTACAACTATCTCCTGGTTAATATTTTTGTTAGAAACAACCTTTGGAAGAAAACCAGGCTTAGTACGCAAAACCACCTTATCTGCATAGAACACCAGATAGGGCGGAGAACACTGCAGAGCAGATAACTCTGAAACTCTTCTAGCAGAAGAAATTGCAACCAAAAACAAAACTTTCCAAGATAGTAACTTAATATCTATGGAATGTAAAGGTTCAAACGGAACCCCTTGAAGAACTGAAAGAACTAGATTTAGACTCCAGGGAGGAGTCAAAGGTCTGTAAACAGGCTTGATCCTAACCAGAGCCTGAACAAATGCTTGAACATCTGGCACAGCTGCCAGTCTTTTGTGTAGTAAGACAGATAAAGCAGAGATCTGTCCCTTTAGAGAACTTGCAGATAATCCTTTCTCCAAACCTTCTTGTAGAAAGGAGAGAATCTTAGGAATTTTTATCTTATTCCATGGGAATCCTTTGGATTCACACCAACAGATATATCTTTTCCATATTTTATGGTAAATCTTTCTAGTTACCGGTTTTCTGGCCTGAACCAGAGTATCTATCACAGAATCTGAAAACCCACGCTTCGATAGAATCAAGCGTTCAATCTCCAAGCCGTCAGCTGGAGGGAGACCAGATTTGGATGTTCGAATGGACCCTGAACAAGAAGGTCCTGTCTCAAAGGTAGCTTCCATGGTGGAACCGATGACATATTCACCAGGTCTGCATACCAAGTCCTGCGTGTCCACGCAGGAGCTATCAAGATCACCGAGGCCCTCTCCTGATTGATCCTGGCTACCAGCCTGGGAATGAGAGGAAACGGTGGAAATACATAAGCTAGGTTGAAGGTCCAAGGTGCTACTAGTGCATCTACTAGAGTCGCCTTGGGATCCCTGGATCTGGACCCGTAGCAAGGAACCTTGAAGTTCTGACGAGACGCCATCAGATCCATGTCTGGAATACCCCATAATTGAGTTATTTGGGCAAAGATCTCCAGATGGAGTTCCCACTCCCCCGGATGGAATGTCTGACGACTCAGAAAATCCGCCTCCCAGTTTTCCACACCTGGGATGTGGATCGCAGACAGGTGGCAGGAGTGATCCTCCGCCCATTGAATTATTTTGGTCACTTCTTTCATCGCCAGGGAACTCCTTGTTCCCCCCTGATGATTGACATACGCAACGGTTGTCATGTTGTCTGATTGGAACCTTATGAATCTGGCCTTTGCTAGTTGAGGCCAAGCCCTGAGAGCATTGAATATCGCTCTCAGTTCCAGAATGTTTATCGGGAGAAGAGACTCTTCCCGAGACCATAGACCCTGAGCTTTCAGGGATTCCCAGACCGCGCCCCAGCCCACTAGACTGGCGTCGGTCGTGACAATGACCCACTCTGGTCTGCGGAAGCTCATTCCCTGGGACAGATGGTCCAGGGTCAGCCACCAACGGAGTCAATCTCTGGTCTTCTGATCTAAATGAATCATTGGAGACAAGTCTGTATAGTCCCCATTCCACTGTTTGAGCATGCACAGTTGTAATGGTCTTAGATGAATTCGTGCAAAAGGAACTATGTACATTGCTGCAACCATCAACCCTACTACTTCCATGCACTGCGCTATGGAAGGACGTGGAACAGAATGAAGAACTTGACAAGTGCTTAGAAGTTTTGACTTTCTGACCTCTGTCAGAAAAATCCTCATTTCTAAGGAATCTATTATTGTTCCCAAGAAGGAAACTCTTGTTGACGGAGACAGAGAACTCTTTTCTATGTTCACCTTCCATCCGTGTGATCTGAGAAAGGCCAGAACGATGTCTGTATGAGCCTTTGCCTTTGATAGGGACGACGCTTGTATTAGAATGTCGTCCAAGTAAGGTACTACTGCAATGCCCCTCGGTCTTAGAACCGCTAGAAGGGAACCTAGTACCTTTGTGAAAATCCTTGGAGCAGTGGCTAACCCGAATGGGAGGGCCACAAACTGGTAATGTTTGTCCAGAAAGGCGAACCTTAGGAACTGATGATGTTCTTTGTGGATAGGAATATGTAGGTACGCATCCTTTAGATCCACGGTAGTCATAAATTGACCTTCCTGGATAGTGGGTAGAATCGTTCGAATGGTTTCCATCTTGAACGATGGTACCCTGAGAAATTTGTTTAGGATCTTCAAATCCAAAATTGGTCTGAAAGTTCCCTCTTTTTTGGGAACTACGAACAGATTGGAATAAAATCCCATTCCCTGTTCCTTTATTGGAACTGGGTGTATCACTCCCATCTTTAACAGTTCTTCTACACAATGTAAGAACGCCTGTCTCTTTATTTGGTTTGAGGATAAGTGAGACATGTGGAACCTTCCCCTTGGGGGTAGTTCCCTGAATTCCAGGAGATAACCCTGAGAAACTATTTCTAGTGCCCAGGGATCCTGAACATCTCTTGCCCAAGCCTGAGCAAAGAGAGAGAGTCTGCCCCCTACTAGATCCGGTCCCGGATCAGGGGCTACTCCTTCATGCTGTTTTGTTAGCAGCAGCAGGCCTCTTGGCCTGCTTACTCTTGTTCCAGCCTTGCATCGGTTTCCAGGCTGGTTTGGGTTGTGAGGCATTACCCTCTTGCTTAGAGGATGCAGAATTAGAGGCCTGTCCGTTCCTGAAATTGCGAAAGGAACGAAAATTAGACTTATTCTTGGCCTTGAAAGGCCTATCTTGTGGAAGGGCGTGGCCCTTTCCCCCAGTGATGTCTGAAATAATCTCTTTCAATTCTGGTCCAAATAGAGTTTTACCTTTGAAAGGGATGTTAAACAATTTTGTCTTGGATGACATATCCGCTGACCAAGACTTTAGCCAAAGCGCTCTGCGCGCCACGATTGCAAACCCTGAATTTTTCGCCGCTAATCTAGCTAATTGCAAAGCAGCATCTAAAATAAAAGAGTTAGCCAACTTAAGTGCGTGAACTCTGTCCATAACCTCCTCATATGGAGTCTCTCTACTAAGCGAGTTTTCTAGTTCCTCGAACCAGAACCACGCTGCTGTAGTGACAGGAACAATGCACGAAATGGGTTGTAGAAGGTAACCTTGCTGTACAAAAATCTTTTTAAGCAAACCCTCCAATTTTTTATCCATAGGATCTTTGAAAGCACAACTATCTTCGATAGGAATAGTAGTGCGTTTGTTTAGAGTAGAAACTGCCCCCTCGACCTTAGGGACTGTCTGCCATAAGTCCTTTCTGGGGTCGACCATAGGAAATAATTTCTTAAATATAGGGGGGGGAACAAAAGGTATGCCGGGCTTATCCCACTCCTTATTCACTATGTCCGCCACCCGCTTGGGTATAGGAAAAGCGTTGTGGTGCACCGGAACCTCTAGGAACTTGTCCATCTTGCATAATTTCTCTGGAATGACCAAGTTGTCACAATCATCCAGAGTAGATAACACCTCCTTAAGCAGTGCGCGGAGATGTTCTAATTTAAATTTAAATGTCACAACATCAGGTTCAGCTTGTTGAGAAATTTTTCCTGAATCTGAAATTTCCCCATCTGACAAAACCTCCCTTATGGCCACTTCAGATTGGTGTGAGGGTATGACAGAACAATTATCATCAGCGCCCTCCTGCTCTTCAGTGTTTAAAACAGAGCAATCACGCTTTCTCTGATATGTAGGCATTTTGGATAAAATATTTGCTATGGAGTTATCCATTACAGCCGTTAATTGTTGCATGGTAATAAGCATTGGCGCGCAAGATGTACTAGGGGCCTCCTGCGTGGGCAAAACTGGTGTAGACACAGTAGGGGATGATGTAGTATCATGTTTACTCCCCTCATCTGAGGAATCATCTTGGGCAATTTCATTATCTGTGGCAGTACTGTCCTTACTTTGTTTGGACGCTATGGCACAATTATCACACAAATTTAAATGGGGAGACACATTGGCTTTCATACATATAGAACATAGCTTATCCGAAGGCACAGACATGTTAAACAGGCTTAAACTTGTCAATAAAGCACAAAAAACGTTTTAAAACAAAACCGTTACTGTCTCTTTAAATTTTAAACAGAAAACACTTTATTACTGAATATGTGAAAAAGTATGAAGGAATTGTTGTCCTTTGCTGAGACCTAACCAAGCCCAGAGGAGAATACGATACCAAGTGACGCCTTCTAGAAACTTTTCCAGCAACTTTCAGATCCTCACACATGCATCTGCATGTCCTGCTCTCAAAAAACAACTGCGCAGTAATGGCGCGAAAATGAGGCTCAGCCTACAACTAGGAAGGCCCCCTGACTGGAAAAGGTGTCTAACATAGTGCCTGCCGTTTAATAAACGTTCCCCAAGTTTATAAATGTGAAATATCAGCATAAACATGAATAAAATGCCCAAATAAAGCAATCGATTTAGCCCATAAAAGTGTCTACCAGTTTTATAGCCCATATTAAGCCTTTTATTCTGTTTGTTTGACTAAGAAAATGGCTTACCGGTCCCCATGAGGGGAAATGACAGCCTTCCAGCATTACATGGTCTTGTTAGAAATATGGCTAGTCATACCTTAAGCAGAAAAGTCTGCTAACTGTTTCCCCCAACTGAAGTTACTTCATCTCAACAGTCCTATGTGGAAACAGCAATCGATTTTAGTTACTGTCTGCTAAAATCATCTTCCTCTCACAAACAGAAATCTTCATCCTTTTCTGTTTCAGAGTAAATAGTACATACCAGCACTATTTTAAAATAACAAACACTTGATAGAAGAATAAAAAAAAACTACATTTAAACACCAAAAAACTCTTAACCATCTCCGTGGAGATGTTGCCTGTGCAACGGCAAAGAGAATGACTGGGGTGGGCGGAGCCTAGGAGGGACTATATGGCCAGCTTTGCTGGGACTCTTTGCCATTTCCTGTTGGAGAAGAGATATCCCACAAGTAAGGATGACGCCGTGGACCGGACACACCAATGTTGGAGAAATCTGTATGGAGTGTTTTTCTTTTCCTCCTTTGTGCTTTTGGGGGTTAGCACTGATGGATTTTATATATCAGTTGACAGTTGGAGCGACTGAATCATTTGTTTGACTGAGAAGGGCTCAAAAGTGTATACATATTTATATATATGTGTGTGTATTCATGTGTATATATTTAGGCATGTGTACACATACATATTAATGGATATACTGTATACACATGTATACAAATATATACATACACACATATATATATATATATATATATATATATATATATATATATATATATATATATATATATATATATACAGGGAGTGCAGAATTATTAGGCAAGTTGTATTTTTGAGGATTAATTTTATTATTGAACAACAACCATGTTCTCAATGAACCCAAAAAACTCATTAATATCAAAGCTGAATAGTTTTGGAAGTAGTTTTTAGTTTGTTTTTAGTTATAGCTATTTTAGGGGGATATCTGTGTGTGCAGGTGACTATTACTGTGCATAATTATTAGGCAACTTAACAAAAAACAAATATATACCCATTTCAATTATTTATTTTTACCAGTGAAACCAATATAACATCTCAACATTCACAAATATACATTTCTGACATTCAAAAACAAAACAAAAACAAATCAGTGACCAATATAGCCACCTTTCTTTGCAAGGACACTCAAAAGCCTGCCATCCATGGATTCTGTCAGTGTTTTGATCTGTTCACCATCAACATTGCGTGCAGCAGCAACCACAGCCTCCCAGACACTGTTCAGAGAGGTGTACTGTTTTCCCTCCTTGTAAATCTCACATTTGATGATGGACCACAGGTTATCAACGGGGTTCAGATCAGGTGAACAAGGGGCCATATCATTAGATTTCTTCTTTTATACCCTTTCTTGCCAGCCACGCTGTGGAATACTTGGACGCGTGTGATGGAGCATTGTCCTGCATGAAAATCATGTTTTTCTTGAAGGATGCAGACTTCTTCCTGTACCACTGCTTGAAGAAGGTGTCTTCCAGAAACTGGCAGTAGGACTTGGAGTTGAGCTTGAATCCATCCTCAACCCGAAAAGGCCCCACAAGCTCATCTTTGATGATACCAGCCCAAACCAGTACTCCACCTCCACCTTGCTGGCGTGTGAGTCGGACTGGAGCTCTCTGCCCTTTACCAATCCAGCCACGGGCCCATCCATCTGGCCCATCAAGACTCACTCTCATTTCATCAGTCCATAAAACCTTAGAAAAATCAGTCTTGAGATATTTCTTGGCCCAGTCTTGACGTTTCAGCTTGTGTGTCTTGTTCAGTGGTGGTCGTCTTTCAGCCTTTCTTACCTTGGCCATGTCTCTGAATATTGCACACCTTGTGCTTTTGGGCACTCCAGTGATGTTGCATCTCTGAAATATGGCCAAACTGGTGGCAAGTGGCATCTTGGCAGCTGCACGCTTGACTTTTCTCAGTTCATGGGCAGTTATTTTGCGCCTTGGTTTTTCCACACGCTTCTTGCGACCCTGTTGACTATTTTGAATGAAATGCTTGATTGTTCGATGATCACGCTTCAGAAGCTTTGCAATTTTAAGAGTGCTGCATCCCTCTGCAAGATATCTCACTATTTTTGACTTTTCTGAGCCTGTCAAGTCCTTCTTTTGACCCATTTTGCCAAAGGAAAGGAAGTTGCCTAATAATTATGCACACCTGATATAGGGTGTTGATGTCATTAGACCACACCCCTTCTCATTACAGAGATGCACATCACCTAATATGCTTAATTGGTAGTAGGCTTTCAAGCCTATACAGCTTGGAGTAAGACAACATGCATAAAGAGGATGATGTGGTCAAAATACTCATTTGCCTAATAATTCTGCACTCCCTGTATATATATATATATATATATATATATATACTTCTGAACCTTCGCAGTCAAACACCTTGACATATACCACACCTATTTTAAACCATTTATTTTGATAAACTTATATTTTACATTGAATATGTATCTATATGAGTGTAATAGTTTATTTAATATGCTTTACATGTGTTTGTTAAACTTTTATTCGAGCCCTAACACTTTACGTCAGGTCTCAAGTCATGCTAACTTTTTGAGCGCTTTTATGCATATCTTTCAACTTTTTTTCAGATGTCTAGCGTGGTTGCAATATCCATTGAAAGTATAGGGCTCACTAAAGGGATTTTGGCCAGGCTGAATATTCTCTGGGAATTTGCCTTTACCATACTCTTGTAATATAAATTTGCACACTAATCCTAGCGCTGTCCATCTTGAAAGATTATTTTTAGAAACTAGTGGCTAGATTACGAGTTGTGCGTTAAGGTATAAAAGCAGGGTTAACAGGTCCTAACGCTGCTTTTTTACGGCCGCTGGTATTACAACTCTTGCAGGTATAGGTGTACCGTACACTTGTTTGGCCTTACCACAAACCAACTTACGTAAACTTCGGAAACGCTTTTTTCTATGGGACTTCCATAGCGCTGGTATTACGAGTCTGTCCTGGGAGGCCAAAAAGTGAGCGGAACAGCCTCTACAGACAAGATCCGTAACGCATTCTAAAGTCAGTAGTTATGAGTTTTACACTACAACGCCGTAGCATAAAACTAATAACTAATGTGCTAAAAAGTACACTAACACCCATAAACTACCTATTAACCCCTAAACCGAGGCCCTCCCGCATCGCAAACACTATAGTAAAAATTTTAACCCCAATCTGCCGCTCCGGACATCGACGCCACTATAATAAACATATTAACCCTTAAACCGCCACACTCCCGCCTCGCAAACACTAGTTAAATATTATTAACCCCTAATCTGCCGCCCTGAACATTGCCGCCACCTACATTATACTTATTAACCCCTAATCTTCCGCTCCGGACATCGCCACAACCTACATTATATTTATTAACCCCTAATCTACTGCCTTCAACATCGCCGCTACCTACCTACATTTATTAACCCTTAATCTGCCGTCCCTGCCAACTACTGTGCTCTAAAGTACACTAACACCCATAAACTACCTATGTACCCCTAAACCGAGGCCCCCCCACATCGCCGACACTCAATTAAATTTTTTTAACCCCTAATCTGCCGACCGCCACCTACGTTATACTTATGTACCCCTAATCTGCTGCCCCTAACACCGCCGACCCCTATATTATATTTATTAACCCCTAACCTGCCCCCCACAACGTCGCAGCCAGCTACCTACAATAATTAACCCCTAATCTGCCGACCGCAAAAAGCCGCCACCTACGTTATACTTATGTACCCCTAATCTGCTGCCCCTAACACCGCCGACCCCTATATTATATTTATTAACCCCTAACCTGCCCCCACAACGTCGCAGCCAGCTACCTACAATAATTAACCCCTAATCTGCCGACCGCAAAGAGCCGCCACCTACGTTATACTTAAGTACCCCAATCTGCTGCCCCTAACACCGCCGACCCAAATATTATATTTATTAACCCCTAATCTGCCCCCCTCAACGTCGCCTCCACCTGCCTACACTTATTAACCCCTAATCTGCCGAGCGGACCGCACCGCTACTATTATAAAGTTATTAACCCCTAATCCGCCTCACTAACCCTATAATAAATAGTATTAACCCCTAATCTGCCCTCCCTAACTTCAATTATTAACCCCTAATCTACCGACTGGAGCTCACCGCTATTCTAATAAATGTATTAACCCCTAAAGCTAAGTCTAACCCTAACACTAACACCCCCCTAAATTAAATATAATTTTAATCTAATGAAATTAATTAATTCTTCTTAAATAAATTATTCCTATTTAAAGCTAAATACTTACCTGTAATATAAATCCTAATATAGCTACAATATAAATTATAATGATATTATAGCTATTTTAGGATTAACATTTATTTTACAGGTAACTTTGTATTTATTTTAACCAGGTACAATAGCTATTAAATAGTTAAGAACTATTTAATAGCTAAAATAGTTAAAATAATTACAAATTTACCTGTAAAATAAATCCTAACCTAAGTTACAATTAAACCTAACACTACACTATCAATAAATAAATTAAATAAAATACCTATAATTATCTACAATTAAACCTAACACTACACTATCAATAAATAAATTAAATACAATTCCTACAAATAAATACAATGAAATAAACTAACTAAAGTACAAAAAATAAAAAAGAACTAAGTTACAAAAAATAAAAAAATATTTACAAACATTAGAAATATATTACAACAATTTTAAACTAATTACACCTACTCTAAGCCCCCTAATAAAATAACAAAGCCCCCCAAAATAAAAAAATGCCCTACCCTATTCTAAATTACTAAAGTTCAAAGCTCTTTTACCTTACCAGCCCTGAACAGGGCCCTTTGCGGGGCATGCCCCAAGAAGTTCAGCTCTTTTGCCTGTAAAAAAAAACATACAATACCCCCCCCCCAACATTACAACCCACCACCCACATACCCCTAATCTAACCCAAACCCCCCTTAAATAAACCTAACACTAAGCCCCTGAAGATCTCCCTACCTTGAGTCATCTTCACCCAGCCGAGCCAAATTCTTCATCCAAGCGGAGCAAGAAGAGGTCCTCCATCCGGTAGAAGTCTTCATCCAAGCGGGGCAGAAGAGGTCTTCCATCCGATTGAAGTCTTCATCCAAGCGGCATCTTCTATCGTCATCCATCCGGAGCGGAGCGGCAGCATCCTGAAGACCTCCGACGCGGAACATCCATCCTGGCCGACGACTGAACGACGAATGACGGTTCCTTTAAAAGACGTCATCCAAGATGGCGTCCCTCGAATTCCGATTGGCTGATAGGATTCTATCAGCCAATCGGAATTAAGGTAGGAAAATTCTGATTGGCTGATGGAATCAGCCAATCAGAATCAAGTTCAATCCGATTGGCTGATCCAATCAGCCAATCAGATTGAGCTCGCATTCTATTGGCTGATCGGAACAGCCAATAGAATGCGAGCTCAATCTGATTGGCTGATTGGATCAGCCAATCGGATTGAACTTGATTCTGATTGGCTGATTCCATCAGCCAATCAGAATTTTCCTACCTTAATTCCGATTGTCTGATAGAATCCTATCAGCCAATCGGAATTCGAGGGACGCCATCTTGGATGACGTCATTTAAAGGAACCGTCATTCGTCGTTCAGTCGTCGGCCAGGATGGATGTTCCGCGTCGGAGGTCTTCAGGATGCTGCCGCTCCGCTCCGGATGGATGACGATAGAAGATGCCGCTTGGATGGAAACTTCAATCGGATGAAAGACCTCTTCTGCCCCGCTTGGATGAAGACTTCTACCGGATGGAGGACCTCTTCTTGCTCCGCTTGGATGAAGAATTTGGCTCGGCTGGGTGAAGACGACTCAAGGTAGGGAGATCTTCAGGGGCTTAGTGTTAGGTTTATTTAAGGGGGGTTTGGGTTAGATTAGGGGTATGTGGGTGGTGGGTTGTAATGTTGGGGGGGGTAGTGTATGTTTTTTTTTTACAGGCAAAAGAGCTGAACTTCTTGGGGCATGCCCCGCAAAGGGCCCTGTTCAGGGCTGGTAAGGTAAAAGAGCTTTGAACTTTAGTAATTTAGAATAGGGTAGGGCATTTTTTTATTTTGGGGGGCTTTGTTATTTTATTAGGGGGCTTATAGTAGGTGTAATTAGTTTAAAATTGTTGTAATATATTTCTAATGTTTGTAAATATTTTTTTATTTTTTGTAACTTAGTTCTTTTTTATTTTTTGTACTGTAGTTAGTTTATTTCATTGTATTTAATTGTAGGAATTGTATTTAATTTATTTATTGATAGTGTAGTTTTAGGTTTAATTGTAGATAATTATAGGTATTTTATTTAATTTATTTATTGATAGTGTAGTGTTAGGTTTAATTGTAACTTAGGTTAGGATTTATTTTACAGGTAAATTTGTAATTATTTTAACTATTTTAGCTATTAAATAGTTCTTAACTATTTAATAGCTATTGTACCTGGTTAAAATAAATACAAAGTTACCTGTAAAATAAATATTAATCCTAAAATAGCTATAATATCATTATAATTTATATTGTAGCTATATTAGGATTTATTTTACAGGTAAGTATTTAGCTTTAAATAGGAATAATTTATTTAAGAAGAGTTAATTAATTTTGTTAGATTAAAATTATATTTAACTTAGGGGGGTGTTAGTGTTAGACTTAGCTTTAGGGGTTAATACATTTATTAGAATAGCGGTGAGCTCCAGTCGGCAGATTAGGGGTTAATAATTGAAGTTAGGTGTCGGCGATGTTAGGGAGGGCAGATTAGGGGTTAATACTATTTATTATAGGGTTAGTGAGGCGGATTAGGGGTTTATAACTTTATAATAATAGCGGTGCGGTCCGCTCTGCAGATTAGGGGTTAATAAGTGTAGGCAGGTGGAGGCGACGTTGTGGGGGGCAGATTAGGGGTTAATAAATATAATATAGGGGTCGGCGGTGTTAGAGGCAGCAGATTAGGGGTACATAGGGATAATGTAAGTAGCGGCGGTTTACGGAGCGGCAGATTAGGGGTTAAAAATAATATACAGGGGTCAGCGATAGCGGGGGAGGCAGAATAGGGGTTAATAAGTGTAAGGTTAGGGGTGTTTAGACTCGAGGTACATGTTAGAGTGTTAGGTGCAGACGTAGGAAGTGTTTCCCCATAGGAAACAATGGGGCTGCGTTAGGATTTAGGTTTTTTTTCAGCTCAAACAGCCCCATTGTTTCCTATGGGGGAATCGTGCACGAGCACGTTTTTGAGGCTGGCCGCGTCCTTAAGCAACTCTGGTATCGAGAGTTGAAGTTGCGTTAAATATGCTCTACGCTCCTTTTTTGGAGCCTAATGCAGACATTCTGTGGACTCTCAATACCAGAGTTATTTTAAAGGTGAGGCCATAAAAAAGCCAGCATTAGATACGCGGGTCCTTACCGACAAAACTCTAAATCTAGCCGTAAGTCTAACCCTAACACCCCCTAACTTAAATATAATTAAAATAAATCTAAAGAAAAATTACTATCATTAACTAAATTATTCCTATTTAAAACTAAATACTTACCTATAAAATAAACCCTAAGCTAGCTGCAATATAAATAATAGTTACATTGTAGCTAACTTAGGGTTTATTTTTATTTTGCAGGCAAGTTTGTATTTATTTTAACTAGGTAGAATAGTTACTAAATAGTTATTAACTATTTAATAACTACCTAGCTAAAATAAATACAAATTTACCTGGAAAATAAAACCTAACCTAAGTTACAATAACACCTAACACTACACTACAATTAAATAAATTCCCTAAATTAAATACAATTAAATAAATTAAATTAGCTAAATCACAAAAAAAACCACTAAATTACAGAAAATAAAAAACAAATTACAAGATATTTAAACTAATTACACCTAATCCGATAGCCCTATCAAAATAAAAAAAGCCCCCCCAAAATAAAAAAAAAACCTAGCCTAAACTAGACTATCAATAGCCCTTAAAAGGGCCTTTTGCTGGGCATTGCCCCAAAGAAATCAGCTCTTTTACCTGTAAAAAAAATACAAACAACCCCCCCAACAGTAAAACCCACCACCCACACAACCAACCCCCCAAATAAAATCCTAATCTAAAAAATGTAAGCTCCCCATTAGCCTGAAAAGGGCATTTGGATGGGCATTGCCCTTAAAAGGACATTTAGCTCTATTGCAGGCCCAAAGCCCTAACCTAAAAAAAAAACCACCCAATAAACCCTTATATAAATCCTAACACTAACCCCCGAAGATTCACTTACCGGGAGAAGTCTTCATCCAAGCGGCAAGATGTCCTCAACGAAGTTGGTAGAAGTGATCCTCCAGACGAGCAGAAGTGGTCCTCCAGACGGGCAGAAGTCTTCATCCAGATGGCATCTTCTATCTTCATCCTTCCGGCGCGGAGCGGGTCCATCTTCAAGACATCCGTCGCAGAGCATCCTCTTCTTCTGACGGACTAACGACGAATGAAGGTTCCTTTAAATGACGTCATCCAAGATGGTGTCCCTTAGATTTTGATTGGCTGATAGAATTCTATCAGTCAATCGGAATTAAGGTAGAAAAAATCCTATTGGCTGATTGGATCAGCCAATAGGATTGAGCTCACATTCCATTGGCTGATTGTAACAGCCAATAGAATGCAAGCTCAATCCTATTGGCTGATCCAATCAGCCAATAGGATTGAAGTTCAATCCTATTGGCTGATCCAATCAGCCAATAGGATTTTTTCTACCTTAATTCCGATTGGCTGATAGAATTCTATCAGCCAATCAGAATCTAAGGGACGCCATCTTGGATGAATCCATTTAAAGGTACCTTCATTTGTCGTTAGTCAGTCGGAAGAAGAGGATGCTCTACGTCGGATCTCTTGAAGATGGACCCGCTCCGCGCCGGAAGGATGAAGATAGAAGATGCCGTCTGGATGAAGACTTCTGCCCGTCTGGAGGACCACTTCTGCCCGTCTGGAGTACCACTTCTGCCGGCTTCGTTGAGGACATCTTGCCACTTGGATGAAGACTTCTCCCGGTAAGTGAATCTGCGGGGGTTAGTGTTAGGATTTATTTAAGGGTGTATTGGGTGGGTTTATTTTTTAGGTTAGGGCTTTGGGCCTGCAACAGAGCTAAATGCCCTTTTAAGGGAAATGCCCATCCAAATGCCCTTTTCAGGGCAATGGGGAGCTTAGGTTTTTATAGTTAGGCTTTTATTTAGAGGGTTGGTTGTGTGGGTTGTGATTTAGCTCATTTAATTTAATTTATTTCATTGTATTTAATTTAGGGAATTTATTTAATTTTAGTGTACTGTTAGGTGTTAGTGTAACTTAGGTTAAGTTTTATTTTACAGGTAAATTTGTATTTATTTTAGCTAGGTAGTTATTAAATAGTTAATAACTATTCAGTAACTATTCTACCTAGTTAAAATAAATACAAACTTGCCTGTAAAATAAAAATAAACCCTAAGATAGCTACAATGAAACTATTAGTTAAATTGTAGCTAGCTTAGGGTTTATTTTATAGGTAAGTATTTAGTTTTAAATAGGAATTATTTAGTTAATGATAGTAATTTTATTTAGATTTATTTAAATTATATTTAAGTTAGGGGGTGTTAGGGTTAGACTTAGATTTAGGGGTTAATACATTTAATATAGTGGCAGCGACGTTGGGTGCGGCAGATTAGGGGTTAATAAATGTAGGTAGGTTGCGGCGATGTTAGGGGCAGCAGATTAGGAGTTAATAAATATAATGTAGGTGTCAGCGATGTTGGGGGCAGCAGATTAGAGGTTAATAAGTGTAATGTAGGTGTCGGCAATGTCGGGGCGGCAGATTAGTGGTTAATAAGTGTAAGATTAGGGGTGTTTAAAATTGGGGTTCGTGTTAGGGTTAAACATAAAATGTGTTTCCTCATAATAATCAATGGGGCTGCGTTACTGAGTTTTACGCTGCTTTTTGGCAGGTGTTACAGACTATATCTTAGCCGGCTCTCCCCATTGATGTCTATGGGGAAATCGTGCACGAGTACGTACGACCAGTTCACCGCTGACTTAAGCAGCGCTGGTATTGAAGTGCGGTATGAAGCTCAATTTTGCTCTACGCTCACTTCTTGCCTTTTAACGCCGGGTTTGTAAAAAACCTGTAATACCAGCACTGCAGGTAAGTGAGCGGTGAGAAAAAAACTGCTCGTTAGCACCGCACAGCTCAAAACGCAAAACTTGTAATCTGGCCAATAGAATTTGACGTTAGATAAGAACCAAAAAGGCCCATCAAGTCTACCTATATTACATGTTACTTTTTCTTAGGATAGCCTTATACATGTGCAAGGCATTTTTTTTTATTATTATTTTACAGTCTTTGTATTTATCACCTCAATTTGAAGTTTTTTCCATGAATCCACTAACCTTTTAGTAAAAATAATGCTTCCTGACATTTCTCCTGAAACTACTACCCTCTAACTGCTACCATCTTTTTAATAACTAAAAATACAAATACAATGCACACTAATGTTGGATCATACAAACAGAATCTTTCCTTGCACTGATTTACATTACAGGAATAAGAAGACACTGGAAGTAACAATTCAAGAAGAATCACTAGGAATTTTGCAATGCACTGCTTAGCAGTCTAATCAGGGGCGTATTATGGCCTAGGCCAACAAGGCCTAAGGTAACAGATTTGGGAGGGGCAGCACATCTGTCCTATCCACTCTCTAAAAGCCAGCAGACAGTACAGTGAGCGATAAAAAGTGCAGGCTTTTACAGAGAAGACAAGGCACATGCGCTGATTAAGGTCGCTCTTTACAGGCAGTGCTCTTTTAAACCGTTGCTTAATTTAGAGCCGCCGGCATTTTTGCAGTGGAAGCGTTCTTGGTGAGAAACAAGCCCGGGGATATGCTTCCAAGGTGAGGCTGGAGGAGAAGACCTTGTGCCGATATGCTGCCTCCCCTTGTCAGCTGTGGTGGGTCTGCGAGCGCAGTGCTTATTGCAGGTCTTAGTAGCTAACAGACTGGATGCGTCTGTGCACTGCCTAGATCAGCTTGTGATGTCTAATCATAAACTCTCAGCGCTAATGTAGCTAGCTAACCAATAGCTAGCTTTCGCTGCATTCATGAACCCATGGAGTAAATAGTAAACGGACATTTAAAAAGTTTCATTACTTGAATAATGGTAATTAATGTACAGTATGTTGTTGCATGTAAAGGGCAGTGATTGTTTCAAAGTGTATTCTTCTTTCCCTCCCTTTCTCTCTCCCTTCTATCCCTTTCCCCCTCCCTTCCTCAACTCCCTCCCTCCCTTTTTCCCCCCCTCCCTTTTTTCCCTCCCCCCCTTTCCCCCCCTTTTTTCCCTCCCTCCCTTCTTTCTCTCAACTCCCTCCCTTGCGCACTCTCTCTCTCTCTCTCTTTTTCTATCTCTTTCTCTCTTTCTCTTTCTTTCTCTCCCGTTTTACCCCTCCCATTTTATTTCCCTTCTCTCAGGGAGAAAATGGTATGAGATGCATGCAATTCAACCCACCTGTATGCAAGTGTTTTGCTAGCCCATTTTATTTTGAATTGTTATGAAAAAACAAACAAAACAAAAACATTTTACACACTGACCCAAAAAATATGAAGTGTAAAAAAGGACTAAAACCTTTGAGGGGGGGGGGCAGCAGAATTTTGAGTGCCTAGGGCAGCACTAAACATAAATACGCCACTGTCTCTAATGCAGGGCTTGACAAATACTGGGCACCTGGTGCCATGATGCCTAGAAAATTGGCATTGAGTACCTAAAAACTGTCTATTTGCTATGCGTGGAAATTGTTTGTCAGTTCCACCAGGGAGCCACATGTCTGTGTAGCAACAAGGTCAAACTCTGTCATTATTTCAATTTCCTAATCATAGCTCAGTGACAAGGAAGCAGTAAACCAGGCATGTGTGACAGGATGCCAAACCCAGCCCAGGTAAAGGGACAATCAAGGAGGTAAATGCTTGCTGTGTGTTATGCAGCAGTGATGCAAACCCTTTAGTTCCACGTGTATTTTTTCTTGACAAGTGAGGGTTTATTTCACAATGGACAATGTGTTTTGGAACAATCAAGGGGTTAAATAACTACTGCAAATCTGTTCTGCCATTCAACGGTTTTAATGCCTGTTGTGTGTGTTTTTCTGGCAACAAATAGTTGTTCAGTTTTTGACAAATTTCTCTTTGCCATATGTGTTTTGCCCATGCTAAATGGTTACACATTTAGGCACACTCATTCTCCTAGCTCCCTCCTGTGGTCCCACAGAAAATGATGTGTGCAGATCAACAAATAAACGAGGGCAGAGGGTCATTTTTCATACAAATAAGCAGCTTTAATGATTCATGTCCCTTTAAATTATTGTGCGAGTTACTTGCAAACAAGATTTTAAATGACTGTTGTGTGTGTTACTGCCCACCAAAGGGTTACATCACTGCTTTGTGATTATTTCTGGCAAAACAAAGTGTTCAAATCATTGTTTATGGTTTAGAGAGTGTTACTGGCAAACAAAGATTAAAGCACAATTTGTGTCTCACTTAATACCAAGGGTTATATCACTGTGGGGTGTTACTGGTAACCTAATTTACAGACACTTTAAAAACTAAAATATTTCTCTCGCCTAATATTTTGGATTTGCTCCTATATTTTTAACAAATTGGTTGTGTACAGCTCTAATGCACAGAGGGGGGAATGATATAATGCATATAAATGAGGAATTACTGCAAGTATTTTATGGCAGGGTAAAAGGCAACACTTTCTGTGACCTCAGTCTGTTGTAATTCTTACACAATTTGTTTCTTTACAAACACTTCTTTGGAATTAGGGTAACAGTTTAAATGATATGAAGTGGATGTCTGTTTCATATTATGTTGTTTCTTTCGAAATTATACCATCTCAATTCTACCCACAGGGGGAAAAAATAAAACACTGAGACAAAATGATTCTTATTATAATCTTTGTTTAAAAGTTATATAAGGACAGTAGACACTGGAGCAATATATGGGGAGGCTACATTTAGCAATAAGTAGACAGGGTTACAACGAATATTAGGATTAGCCCTATAGAGAGGTTATATGTAATAGGAGAGGAAACTTTAAAAGGTGTAATGTTTGGAGATAAAGGAGGGTGTTATATGGAACAACAGGAGAGTTATAGAGTGGTGTTAAATAAAGTAATACAAGGAGTTTATTTATGTAGGACAACATTAATTATTCTAAAATAATATATGCAGATACACTAATTAAAAGAGATAGGATATAAGGAGATATCTTAAACAATGGGGTTTTTACAGTGCAACCCAAGGATGATGAGATATTACATGGAACTTTGGAAGGAGTAGTAGGGTGAGGCTATGTGGACGTCTAAGATGAATTATATGATAGGGTTATACTGTGCAATTTGAGTAATTACAAAACGTTAAATTGAGCAACAGGTGGGATTACAGAATGGGGGAGATATATGGAACTAAATGAGGGTCTACAAGAAGAGGGTATACGGAACAATAAAAGAAGCATTATGGACAATAAGAATACTTGAAGAATTTATGTGCACATAGAAACAGTACTTTAGCCATTACTAGTTATATTAAGCAAAGCAATTGTATGAAATGCATCCACCAAGGAGTCTAATCACACACAGTACTATTTCATCCCTCTGTACAGCCAGTTATTCAATAAAAATGTTAAACCATTTTATATGTGATTTAAGTTGCTTATTATTTTATTTAAAATCTATAAAACCTAGATTTGAGGTCCATATCAGTTTATTTAATATACAATGAAATACATTTTAGCAATATGACTCAGTTTGCAAAAATGATTCTGTTAATAAAGTATCTTTTAACCACAAAAGTGATCTGCTGAGTGCACAGAGCAGGTTGCCTACACACACTTGCCTCCCACTCATGCTCCTAGTAACCATGTGGCATCACCGTTTTCAACAAACAGCACTAAGGTATGGTGTCTGTTTCTTTAAATGAAGATATGGACTTTAAAGAATCAGCAGACCTAAGCTGGGTGTTAAAACTAAGTTTATCAGCATGTTTGTCAAATAAATCTCAAGGGAAGATCATTTGACAGGCCCTGTGTGTGAAAATCCTTTTCACCTATGTCTAAGATTGTTTATTAACAGTTATTATGCAGTGGAAAACGGCTACAGAACATATGAGAAAATGTTACAGAAACAATTGACTCAAGATAGTGTATGGCTTAGAGAGGATGACTCTTACTGACAGTGTCATAGGGTCAATTTATCAAAGCGTCAATCTCAATGCATTCGCCGGCGTCAATACGCTTGCCAGACATCGCTGACGGGGATTTGAATACGATACCCTTATTTATCAAAAAATCCGTCAAAAACAAGCGCGTCAAGTACGGTGCGAAGAGCATCGGACCGTTGTTAACTAACAGTCATCAATGTTGCGGTTATTCTGGTTTTTCCCAACTTTATTTATATCATTTCATTACTGTCCATGAACAAGCACATTTCTCTGAAGCTAATCTTTAATTTTTCAACTGTTAATGTCCAAGAAATAGCTACATTTATACTTCAACAAACAATATCTCATAGAAAGTTATTTTTATATTTATTTGTTATACAAAAAAAATCTGTTATATGATACTTTCACATAAATTAATGTGTATTTGTATTTCTAGAAGTCATGATATGATTATTGATGCTAGAATTTGATATGAATAATCTGATATGAATAATCTGATATGAATAATCATGATATGATTATTGATGCTAGAATTTGTACATATATCTTTGCACATACTTGTATATATACATATATATATATGTGTGTGTGTGTTATGTCAGAAATCTTTTGCAAACATATTTACATGTCCCTAAATTCCTTTTTTGTGCTAAACAATGTTGTCTTTCATATCTCTGTGTTTATTTATACCACTATATGTATATAGTGTAAATGTATTATTATTCTGAGCAGGAATAATTACAAATATAACATGTAATCAGGGTATCATATGTATTTATTTGCAATCAATGGATATTTTAATAGCTGGGCCAGTTTTCTATCTGTACCTGTGTAACCCCTCCTGATTGCAATCTAGTTTTAAAAACCACCCCTTCACGGGTGTTATAAAATGGGCTGGCATATAAGATGACATTTTGTACTGAAAAAGAAATTCAAGAGAAGGAAGAAATACCCTGAAAATAGCATGACAGTAAAGAGATGATTTTAATTTCTGCTGTATCTGAATCATGACAGTTTAATGTTAGGTGGGCTATCCCTCTGAGCTATCAGTTTAAGATTATATTGAATCAAACATCAATTAGAATTTTAAAATCCTTGTCTAAAATATTATACTGTGTGTCCTAATGTCAGCGTCAATGTTTATCTTTAATTCTAAATTCACACATACATACTTTCAATGTATAATACACAATGTAACAAATGGCACTTATAAGTTCTAAAGAGTGATTAATTACACAAGTATCGAGCATTTTGAATCGTTAGTGATAGTTTCAAATGTATATTTAATTCAGATTGGCTGATGTCATAAATCATGTAATTATGCATATTCCAATCAAAAGTGGTTGAAAAATTCACTAGTGTGTGGGTTGTTTAGGAGTTTGCATCATAATTGGTGCGAAAAGTGTTGCGTCAAAATTGGTGCGAAGTGGAGAGTGGGACTTGTATTACATGGCTTGAACATGGTGCACATAGATTTTTTACAAAAAATAAAAAGGAAGTTAGCTATATTATGCTGTGTATTTATTTCATTTTTATCTCTATATCTTTTAGTGCGACAAGTTTGAGGCAAAACTTTTCAACAAATTTGTAGAAATAATATTGTCCCCTTGCTTTGTAATGAGAGACAAATTTGTAGCATAATCCATAAGTAGTAATGTATTTTTCATTGTTATCCCTATATCTACTAGTGCACCAAATGTGAAGCAATAAAATTGTTTGATTTAGAAAGGGTATACAATTTTAATAGAGTTTCTAATTTACTTTTAGAGCTAGATTTATCAAAGCTGAGGTGGACAGGGGCGCGTATACGCGCCCCTGTACGCTTCAGCTCACCTGTGGCGGGGCGAAATTACCTGAGGTAATCACCATTGAACACAAGCACAATTTTGCACTCACGTGCAATCCTGCCCTTTGCCCGCGCACAGCCAATCATGCGCGGGCAGGAGCTGTCAATCTCCTTGGCCAGACTCGACCGCAGAGATTGAATTTCGCCAAGAGGTTAGGGAAGCGGTGGTCTGGTGGCCGATGCTTGTTAAATTACAGCAAGCAAGTTCTTGTGAGAACTTGCAGCCGTAGGGCTTGATAAATCTAGCCCTTAGTATGTAAAATACTTCATTCTCTTGCAGCATCGAACTTAAAGGGGCATTAAACCCAAAATCTTTCTTTCATGATTCATATAGAGAATACAAATTTAAGCAACATTACAATTTACTTCTATTATTTGTTTTGCTTCATTTTTTAGATATCCTTAGTTTAAGAAAAAGCAATGCACATGAGTGAGCCAATCACACAAGGCTTCTATGTTCAGCAGCTACTGAGCATATCTAGATATGCTTTTCAGCAAAGAATATCAAGAGAATAAAACAAATTAGATAATAGAAGTAAATTAGAAAGATGTTTAAAATTGCATTCTCTTTCTAAATCATGAAAGAAAAAATGTGGGTTTAATGTCCCTTTAAGCTTTCTGTGTTTTCAGACTCCCATTGAGTTCTATGGCATCCGCGACCTCAAGGGTGTCGGATTGAAAACTAGGTATGCTGCGTCAGAATAGACGCGACCGTACCTGTTAAATGTTTGATAAATTGGGAAAAGTGTCAAATAGAGTAGAATGTGAATTTGAAACATCTGTAATGACGCAAGCATCGATCTGCGTCGGATTGAGATCGCGGGATCGTATTTTACATCACAAATTTCAACATTTGCCGATCTTGATGCTTTGATAACTACGGCAGGTCAATCTCGCGATAAATACGACACGGAATTCAAGCGTATTATCAGTTGATGCTTTGATAAATTGACCCCTTATTCTGAAATGTCCTAAATTTTAAAATAGAAATACAGGTTAGGTAACATATTAATCCATTTAACTCCTTAACTGCAAAGCATTTCCTATCACGGAAATGCAGACTATGGCTAAGCAATGTTTTAAGGTATTATAAAAGGCTTTTAAAAACTATGGAAACTCAGGGGATGACAAACCTAAAAGGTAGGTTAGCCAGTCAAAATAGTCACTAACATAAGCACTTGTGAACCTCCAAAATAAAGGGTGTGTGTAATGAAATGATACAAATGTGTGTATGCAAATGATAAAAAGTGTGAAAGAGGAAATATATTGTACCAGTATTATATTGGGAGGACATATAGCACAATAGGATTAGATAAAAAGGATAATATATGTTATAGAAATGGAACAAAAGAAGGTGCAATTTAGATTGATTCAGTTAGACAACTGGATGAGTTATACGTCAAGACTCTATTGGTCAATTTTAAATATTCTATGGGTAAAAGAAGATGGGAGACACAAAGATAATTGAAGTACACAAAATTGTAAACATAATACTGTACTTTGACATTTTTTTCTATTCCATTTACTTTTCAGTTTTGTTATCTTTTTTTTCTCCCACAACTTTAGTTCCTTATTTTGTTTTATGAATCTCTCATTCCTATCAATCTGTCTCTATTTTTTAGGTATAATTTATCTCCATTTTTTTACTATTATCCCTCCTTTATATTATTGGGGGGGAGGGGTTCGTTTTCCCCCAACACCATTCTCCCTCTATTTCATCCCTTTTTCTTGTCTCTTTCTTTATTCTTTTTTATTTCTGTGTCTCCTGTTTCTCTGTTGTCCGTCACTCTTTCTGGCTGAGTTGGAAATGTTTGGGGGGTGGGGGTGGAGAGGGAAGAGTTTCCACGGTAACAGACTGTGTTACCCTGGCATGGTGTCACCCTGGCACACATGGCACATGGTGTGAGCCGGCTGCTGACGTGAGCAGAATCCCCTCTGGAGGGCAGAGACAGAAAGCGAGAATGGGGTGGCCGGGAGAAGAGGAAGAGACAGAGAAATTAATTTAAAAAAAAGGCTCTATAGAGCTTCCCTATCCCAATTCTTTCTTCTCTACTTATACTCACCATCTTTATATCTAAGTGAAAGCTATTCTGAATAGGACATCCATCTTCTAATAACTTCTACCCTGTCGATAATATTATCTTTCCCTCTACCTATATTTATTCCTGTTTATGTGTCTTTATATTATAATTGTGTAAGCTCTGAAGGTAGGATTTCAATTATCAAATGGTTTCTCTTGCATAATATGTCCCTGTGTATATTACAGTATAAGTAATGTGGGGCAGAATATTTTAACGTGTCTTTCTTTACCTGTTTAAGATTTGTCATCCTCTGTATTAGAGTGTAAGCTCTGCGGCACAGGACTCCTTTTATTTTTATAAACCTGCCTGTAACAAAATGCTTATTCTGTTATATACTTATCCATGACGTTGAAAAGAAGGAAAATCAGCCCTTATAATATTTTGAAGACTTAACCTCTGATATATTAGCGTCATGTGTGCTTTGTATCAAGAGGATTAGTTAAATTGTGTTTCTGCTCCAAAAATCAAGAATAGCCCTTCTGTGCAGCAAATCCCAATGTTATCTCAATGAAAGTACCCAAGTGGCTTAGAGCATATGAAGCACAGTATGCATGTGATATAATATTCAACGCATTGTGTCATAGTGCCTATTAAATGCAATTTAACCCAAAGACAACTGACATGCGGGTACAATTTCCGAACTGGTATTACTTATTTTTATTTTTGTAAATAATTCATACTTTATTCTGTTGTACATTTTAACACATATAATGAAGTCTCTCAGTTACATTTAAAAAAATAAGTTCTTTCATTCTGAAATTGTGAAACACATAATGCAGAAAGGAAGTGACTAAGTAGATGTGTTTTTTTGTTTTTTTTACTGTTTTCCCCTGAAAATTTACATTTTTTACAGATATAACTGAATACAACATTGAGGTAAAAAAATTTTGTCAAGAAAAAATAAAGAGATTAAATAGGTCTACTGTCTTTCTTATGCTGTATAAACCTATATAAACTATAAATAGGACAAAAATAAAACAGAGACATTTTAACATTATATTTATTGTGAGGTGAAAATCTAAGTATAAACTTTAGGAATGAATGTAGTGGAGATTAACTACGAATTTATACAAATAGATGTACTTGAAAATTGTTCATTTGTGTTTCTGCGCTGATGTGAGCGACAAGGGGTTAGCATTATTCACTTTGCTATATAAGAGGAAAACTACATATGCAAGATAATACTAATGAAGGCAGACTAATAAAACTATAATGTTCAACTTCATTAGTGTATTTTATTTTTAAACACATTGTGTTTTTGTATTATTTCTTTTACCAATTCAATAAATGGGTAATCACTGAGAAGATGCATGGATTGAAATGGGTTTAAATTTAAAATCCTGAAAAAAAAAGCCTTTTAGCTGGATTAGAATCTAGTGATAAAAAACTAATACTATTCTCTGCACTACAATGCATTTCTGTACAGCCAAAGCAAATGCTGTAAGTTTAAACCTTCTGTACACAAATACTCTTTATATAAAAAGTGTAAAATGGAAAGAAAGAGAGAGAGACAGAGAGAGAGAGAGAGAGAGAGAGAGAGAGAGAGAGAGAGAGAGAGAGAGAGAGTGAAAGAAAGAAATTCCAATCCATTAGCAGCGCTATACAGAGTGGTTTACGTAGGGTTCTGTGGTACTTTCAAAGAAAGAAGGAAGAAAGAGAAATAGATATGAATAGATGGATAGAGAAGAAAGAAAGAGATATCCCAATCCAATAGCAGAGATGTACAGAGTGGTTCACATAGGGTTCTGCTGTACTTTCAAATGTAAGGCTATTTTAGTCCATAAAATAATTTGCTTTTTTTATGTTATACCACAAAATATAATCAAATGCTTTGCTAAGGCCAATCCATCAAAATTTACACAATTTTCTCTATTTTAACAACATTAAATATTAGAAAATAAACTTGGCCTGGTTCAAAAGACATATCTTGTTTTGCTTGGTACAGTTTACGTTACTAAATACATTTGTTTATGTATTTTAAAAACAAATCTAAAATCACACTTTTAAAATAAGAAAATTGTACACAACTACAATATGAATATTAAGTGATGACTTCAATTAAACAGACATAGTACCCACATTTTTTCTAAATTAAAGGATATTTAAATTTAAAGTAAAACCAACAGGAAGTGCATGTTTGTGAGCAAGTGATACAGTATATATTGCTCTCTGGCTGATAGTGACAGTTCACACAGAAAATACATTTAATGTAGCACAGGATCATCTATATATATATATATATATATATATATATATATTATTATTATTTTAACGTAAACAATGTAATATGTTTGAAAATAGTCTATTTTATATGGAGCAGATACATTTTTGAGTAAAATCCCTTTACATGCTTGGATATTTAAAAATATATTAATTACAAAATGAAATGAATGTTATTTAACTATTTTTTTGCATGTGTTATGAATTAATCTAATTTTATTATTTATTCAGTATTATTATTTGTCATGGTCTGTTGATACCAGGGGGACCCCTCCTAATCACAAAAAGCATGAGAAAAGCCTGTTTCACCCGTGTATGAAAACCTAACCTAGTGTTCTGATTTTAAAGAATAAGTCATTCTGGTTACTGAACTGCTCAACAGCTTTAACTGGGTTAGCTTCTATTGGATTTATTTGTAATGTCGCAGAAAAGAAGCCATAGTTTACATTGATGCAGTCTAAAAAAAACATAAAATCACACCAACACGTAAGCTTGTGGACTTTGCAATTTCGAATACAGTTCAAATGAATTCGCCAGAGATTACATCAGTCTCTTTGACCATTTTTTATGTGCCCTAATAAAAATGTAACCCCTTCCTCCTTACTCTGCAGCTTCAACATTTCTTCATGATCAGTGTACATATACACCTCATTATTATAAAGTGCAGCAGTAATTACCTGTGTGTATAGATACTCAGCATACTTCTACGGTGCAGCATATTCATCATAAGTGTATAGATACCCTGCATCATTATAGACAATACAAAGTTAATGCTAAACTCTCCCATGCTAGTATTTGCTAAACTCAGCGGCCCAGACCTGTTTTTCTCTCTAATCTTTTATTTGCTTAGTGCGTTCATTTGATCTTCCTCATTATATTTATTCAGCTTTTATTTCGTAATAAAAAAAAGAGTTGGTCAGAGAAAGCTCTCTTCTATGGAACTGTTTGACTTACTGACACACACTCATGGTAAACCTTTTCTTTGTGACTGTGTATACGTACACCTATAGTCACATTTACAAATACAAATGGTCTTTATAGGGTTAAATATCTTTTAATATGCTGAAGAACAAATACAACAGACAGGATATAAAGCGAGAGGAAATTACACTGAGAAAAAACTCTGAGCAAAACGCCTATGGCCCAGAAAGAGTGACACAGATATGAGTGAGCTATGACATAAGATGTCTGTACAATATTTGAAAACTTTCAAAATTCACAAATTTGGGGGCAACCTTTTCCTAATTATTGATTCTTCATGTTCAGTAAATACAATATTACCAAAATAATTCTGTCAAAACGGGCTGTATATATGTGATGCACGTGCATGTGTGTGTGTCTGTGCACGCACTTACGTATACACCTAATAAATAAATGTTCTTTTTTCACAAAGAGCAGTCAAAACATGAGTTTTAAGTTTTGGAGAAAACAACCTCCTTCCTCAGAAAGTAAACCACTGTGCTTTGCTTTCTGAGGAAAGGGATTGTTTTCCCCAAGACGTGAAATAAATGTTTTGACAGTTCTTTGTGAAAATACTCTGAGTGTGTATACAATAATCCTCCATCAAGTAGTTAACAAGATACCGTGATGGACTAAGGGATGATAGATAGATAGATAGATAGATAGATAGATAGATAGATAGCCAGACATGGAGATAGATAGACAGACAGATATATATATTAATAGATAGATAATAGATAGATAGATAGATAGATAGATATTAGTGTAAAGCAATTCAGCAATATGGAGTTTGTGACTTTAACTACTTTTATAGATACGTAAGGCTCATACTGTTTTACCATCCAAAAGCAAATTTTAACAAATACTTTAGAAATATATAACATGATATTTGTCCCAACAATACAATAACAGGGCAACATAACAGTGAAAGAGGGGGGTACAGGACAGAAAGTCTTTACTGCTTACAGCAGCAAGTAGATTGGAAAACCACACACATGTGCGGTTTTTCCATTCTACGTTCTGCTATGTTATGGAAGTTTGGTCAGCAAATGCCAAAAGACCAGCACAGCTCTACTAATTGGAGGCAGCTTATCATATCAATGTTAAGTGGAACCAGAAACCACATGAAGTTTGCAGGGTGACACAGTCAAGATAGATTTACTACAGGACAAGTAGTCTGTCCCTCCCACTGCAGGGTGACACAGAAAAGAGGTATCCCAGCACAAGGATTTATGCTTCCAGCTGCAAAGTGACACAGTGACCCAGACAGACGGGTGCTACAAGAGAGGGAGTCTGTCCCATACACTCCAGGCAGGAGGGGCATGGAGTGTCGATCCCGTTGCAGAGTGACACAGTGACACAGTAGGGAACTACAAGATATTTAGTCTGCAACCACCACCACAGGGTGATGCAGCACTACAGGAAGGAGCTATGAGACAGGGTATCTGTCTGCCCCTTTGCAGGATGATACAGTGACACAGACAATAGGCAACTATAGGATATGAAGTCCCTCACATTGTATGTGACACTGGCAGCTGGTATATATTGGGACAATTGGAGAACGTCCCTCCCATAGAAGGGTAACACACTGACTAAAAAAAGAGGTAATTTTGTTTTGGCATTTCTATAAATTAACAGGATGGTTTCACTTTAATTTTGTTTTAGAGAGATGATAAATATAAATACAAATATATATATATATATATATATATACTGTGTATATATATATATATATATATATATATATATATATATATATATATACGCACAAAAAAGCAAGTTAATGCAGAACAGACCTGAGTCTGAGCCAGCACGACCTGAAATAACTCCAGTATCACTCACACAACTTTGTTTTGATCAAAGTACTATGGGCCTTTGAGAGGGGGAGAGAGTAAAAGAGAGAGGGAGAGCTTGAAAGAGAGAGAGGGAAGTAGCACAGGAAAGAGAGGTATAGGAAAAGGGACAAGATAGATCAAAGGAAAATGGATAAAAAGGGAGAAAGAAAGAAAAAGTAAAATAAAGAAAGGGATATTCAAGAGAATGAAAGAGAGAAAAAGGAAACAGACAAAGAGAGTGGGGGAGAGAAGAGGGAGAGAGACAGAAGAGAATGAAAGAGAGAACAATAGAAAGATAAGGAAGAAATGAGAGAGGAGAGAGAAAAAGGGGAGAGAGAAAATGGGGGGGAATGAGACAGAAAAAAAGAGAGAAGGGAGTGAAAGAGAAAGATAGAGAATTAGACAAAGGGAATATAAACATTAAAAAGGTGAATTAGACAGTGAAAAGGGAAAATGAGATCAACTCTTAAAGATAGAAAGATATAGTAAAAAACAGAGGGGGAAATGGAGTAAAAAAGAGAATTTAGGAAATAAGAATAACAGAGAGTTTTACAAAAAGCAATGCAAGGTTAAGATATAAAGAAAGAAAGAGGGGGGGGGGCTGACTGAAAATGGAATAAAAATAGGCAAAAACAGATAGTGAGAGGAACCACAGAAAGAGGTAGAAATAAAAACACATTGTATATACTGTAGGTAGCTTAATGATTCGAGAATATATAATTATGTAGAAAGAGAGAGGAATCCGAAGTGAGTGAGCAAATGGCTACAATACAAAGACCGCACTAGTTAAAAAGTAAAAAACTTAAACACTTTATTCAGTAAAGCGTAAAAAACGTACAAATTCACGGACATACACAGAGGAGTATAGGATAGTAGAACTCAATCTACATCATCTTTATAATTATGTAGCTATCTATCCATCCATTATCTATCTAAAGAGAGATCAATATAGTTCAACTTAGACAAACAGCACTATACCTGGTGCAGGTGATAGGGGGCCGCTGCAAATACCCCTTAATATAACCACAAAAACAAATGTCCACAGCACCAAATATATGAGAAATCTCTTGTCTTTATTCTTAGCTAGATAAAAGCATATTTTAAAAGCTTGATATCAAGCTAAGAATAAAGACAATAAATCCCTCATATATTTGGTGCTGTGAACATTTGTTTTTGTGGTATCTAAAGAGAGAGAGAGATAAGAGAAAAAATATAATATACAATAATGTTAAACTATATACTAATGTGTGCTAATTTGCTTCTATGCTTTATCCCACTGTTTTTCTGCCCCCTAAACATACCTCACCTACAAGAATCAATGATGATAGACAAAAATAATATATGGGGCAACAGAACAGAGAAAATTGCGGTATAAAAATCGGTTAGTATATAAATAACCAATTTAAATACCCAGTTTGATTGTAAGAAAGAATCTATTAAAAACATTTGATAACACATGAATGATGACATTGTTCGCTTAAATTATTATTAATTTAAAAAAGAGAGAAAGAGTGGAAAAAATAAACAATACGTAGACTGATGGAGTGCAAATGTTGCAAATAATATATTATCAGAACAACAGGAGAGATAGAGAAAGGAAAGAAAGAAAGAGAGAAAGAAAGATGTTAAAAATATGGATTTAATAGTGAGAAGAAAGCAAGGAAAGAGAGAGAGAAAGAATGAAACAGAAATAAAAAGAGACAGAGAAATAGAGAAAGAAAGATGTTAGAAATATGGATTAAATAGTGCAAGAGAAGGAAGGAGAGAGAGAGAGATAGAGAGAGAGAGAGAGAGAGAGAGAGAGAGAGAGAGAGAGAAAGATGTTGGAAATGTGGCTTAAATAGTGGGGTAGAGAAAAAGTGAGGGAAATGTAGATAATAAAATAAAGTGACGGTGAGAGTGAGAATATTCAATAGATACAAGGTAAATAATGAGCTGTAAAGGGCAGAATGACACTAAAAACTTCTAGGATTAGAGTTAAACTAAGTCGAGAGCAACAAAATTAAAGGTAAAGAGAAAGCAAGAAAATGGTATCCAAGAAAGAAAAGGCTAAAACAGTGGGAGAAAGAAATGGACAATACGACACAAAAAGGAAGAGAATTTACTATTTCGAATACATTTGGGAAAGAAAATTAGAGAGAGGAAGAAAGGGACTGTTATAGTGCTAAGGAAAAGAGAAAGTAAAAAGAAACATAAAGGTGCGATTGCCCCACAATCTATTCTTTATCTATATTTTGAAGGGGTTAGGGGTGTTTAACCCCATAGCTGTTGTGAGAAGCAGTTTGGGGTGTAGGGGGACTGCATGGGTTAAATGCACACCCCCTCCCTGACAAGCCTGTCATTTCCTGGGGCGGCCTGATGAGGTGATTGTAGAAGTGGGGTTTAAATCAAGCTTTTCGCTGGCCAGGGGCCCAGAGCCAAAGAAACAAGGGGGAGAGAGACTTTACAGCGGACGTCTTAACCCTTCCACTGCTGAAAAGTCCAAGCAGACTTGCAAAACTCTGATCTTGAAAGTAACACACTCTTGGTTATTGTCTAGTTTTGTTTATTACTCCGTATTTTAAGGTTTCAGAACATTTCTGTATTATAGTCGTACTCTTTATGTGCCAAAATTACATTCTAATTGTCTACCCTAGAGGATAGTGATATAACTTCTCACTAAATCTACTGCCACTATCCCTTATATACCTCTCCTTACAATTCCTTCTATTACTTCCCATACCCTCTCCCTATAACTCATCCTATTGTTCCATATAACCTCTATCTATAAAGTCTGATATTGCATTTTCTTCATGATTATCATATGGCTCCATATAAAATCTATATCCACCTATTGCTCTGTATACTGTCTTCCTTCCTATAACTCATCTTATTTCTAAATGTAATCTCTGTCTTTAATCGCTCCTATTGACATAAACAAAATGATAATCAATTAACACTTCAAATAATACCACCAACAACTTCATTATTTCTTCTTTTGTTTTTAATCAAATCTGCAATATTTGTCATTTGATACAAAATGTAAATTGAGGTGAGCAAGAGAAATTTTGTTTTACCTTTAGTGACAATATTTGTAAAGGAATCAGTGTCCCTCTAAAGACAGTTACATAATGTACAGTAGTACTAAGTTATCTATCTATCTATCTATCTATCTATCTATCTGTCTATCTATAAATGTTAATTAAGCTATCACATGCACATATTAATTGCACAATTTAACATAAATTAATTAAATGACCATTTGAGCAACGAATATTTGAAGCATATAATATTTACTAATGATAGCTTAATATTGGCTAAACTTTTAGCCGGTGGTCAGTAAAATCAGCCAGGTGGTGCACCCACTGAAAAGGCCCTGAGGAGAACACTGTGTAAATGAATAGATAGAAAATATATTTACAGATATAAATACAGCAATAGTAAATATTACTATGATCACACGATATCTAAAGTATATGAGAACTATAAAAAATATATTTTACTACAAAATTTTGTCAGAAAGAGGTAGGTACCCTCACTGTTAATAACATGGTTAAGTATTAATTTTGATCAGTTATTTTATTTTTTATAAAAAATATATATATAAATATAATTAATGGGGAAAATGGAAGAAAAGGAGTAGGAAAAAGGTATACTGACACATATGCAAAACTCTTAAAAATTGTAAGTTGGTGAGGGAAAGGCTGGAAGAAGAGAGGGTAAAAATCTAATTAAATGAGGATAAGAAGAAAGTGAGAAAGGAAGGAGAGTGAGAGGTGAGAACATTAGGAGGAAAATGGAGTAAATGAGAGAAACAGAAATGAGACAGGGAAGAGTATAAGAGGGAGGGAATGCATGGAACCAGGAGTTACATGAGGCTAGAAACAAGGAAACTAAGCAGGAAAGATAGGAAAAGACAGAATAAGGAGATGTTCAGGTGTCTTACAAAAAAAAGGCAAATTAAGGAAGCACAAAGTTTGAACATAGAAGAATAATAGAAAATAAAAAATAACAACAAAAAGAATAAAAGAAAGAATTGGATGTTAAAAAATCCAGATGGACATTAACAATGGGCAGAGGAAAAAGAGCAAATAATTACAGTGAAAGTGATCGAACAAAGAGAGAGACATAAAGAAGGACAAGTGAATAGTCTGATGGTGAGACTTGGAACAAGAAGGAGAGGAAGCCAGACAGGTCTCACTTAGCCAACTTGGCATTGATAAAATAAGTCCCCCACCTCTGCTTACACCCCCTAAAACTAATCCATGTACCCCTCCCTTGCGCCAGACTTCCCCCCAACCCTCTTCTCTTGTCTACAAATTTAGCTCATTCTTTTGCTTTTTCCTAACCACAAAAATAACACAAATAAAGTTTATTTTATACCAATTGCTGGCGTCTGCCCCCCACGTTTATTCCCCGCAGCATCATCCCCCATTCTTCCAGGACTTAGGGCCCCCGAAATATGGGCGCCCAGAGCTGAAACCTTGCGTGCTGATTGGCTGTGAAAAACCGCAGTGCACTTTTGGCAGTGGATAAACCGCTACAGATCTCAGCTGTGTCAGTACGATGCTCTGCCAATCCAGCCGTGGTCTGGATGGATTTAAAAGGACTTTTATTTCCTTTTTTTATGTGCAAGGTATCAGGTACCCATATCCCATACCCTTTCCCCATCTTTGTTATTTTTCTCTCTTTACACAAAAAAATCAAACTATATATATATATATATATCTTCTTTTTTTCTCTCAATGCTCCCAAGTTTTGGCGCCAGGCCGCTGTGTGTGGAAATATATTATGTCTAAAGAAGAAGACTGTATTGACCCTAAATCCTGCCTCTTGTGTAATGTGAATTATCCTATTAACGTGTTCCACTGCAGATAAAAAAGTGTCATGGTTTTTAATTGGATAGAAAAAAATAACTATTAAACATATAAAGAAATAGCGAAAGAGAATAAAAAAAGAAAGAAAGAACAAAAGAGAAGAAAGAATAATCATTAGAATGCCAAAAATGAGAATATAAAAGAGAAATGAGTGAAAACCGATTAAAGAGAAGAAAAGGTACAATATAACACCTGAAGCTTTATGGGGCAAATAACGTAAATGAAAAAAATAATAATAAATATATATATATATATATATATATATGTGTATCAAAGTCCCAACAGGATAAGCAGGATATGTTTTTTAGATTCACTGAGGTGAATTGTGTTTAGGCATTTGACAAAGGGATTGTAAGAATCCCGAAATGTTATGCCGCTTTTTAACTGGTATTAATAAAGGTAATTTTTTATACAAGTCCAGAGAGTGCCATTTTTTCTACTTGCTACATCTATATATATATATATATATATATATATATATATATATATATATATATATATATATGCAAAATTAAAGGTGGTGACGCCGCAATGGAAAGATTGTAAAGAGGAAGAGGCAAACAAAGAAAGGGAAACAGGGCATATTAAAGAGATATAGTGGCATAAGAGATGTGCAGTAATCAAGAATTGAGGAAAAAATGGTGGATATAGAGGTTAATGGGGTACAAAGGGAAGAAAAGGCTGATAGAAACAGCTGGGGGAAAATGGGTTTCAATAAAAATCAACAAAAATCAGATATATGAACACAGATAAAAGCAAAGAAAGGGAAACATACAGAAATAGGGAAGGAAGAGTCTGGGGACAAAGGGAAAGAAAAATATCAGCTATGAAGGCAAATTGAGGACATATCAAAGTGATGGTTCTGAATTGATTATGTGCATCTATTTATCTAGTCGTGTATTAAGTTGGTAACTCTGCCGGTGATATTAGATGTAGGCCGCGGGCAGCATAGGTTGCTGGAAATATATCAGGAAAGAAAGCATCAGAAAGACATATGAAAACTGATCAGGATGTCCCTTTAAGGTTATACTTATGTAGGTATATTGTACTCTAATTCTGTAGCAGTCTGGCAGCAAATAACAGGAAAGCAAACAGGATATAAGAAGAGAGGGAGAGCGAAAGGAAAAACCGATGCAGGGATTTAAAAAAAAAAAAGAGAAAAAGTAAAGAAAAAAAGAAAAGGACAGAATACAAATGCAAAAAAGTGAAATATCATGTAGTCAGAAAATAAAGATAATAAGAAAATAAGTATAAAAAGAAAAAACTAAATCTCAGGAAACAAAAGGTTCGTAGAGAAGATGCAACAAAAATGGAGAGGTACAGAAAGGGGTTGCGAGGGGAAAAACAAAATAAAATAAAAAAGAGGCAATAAAAAAAGGGATAGCAATGAAAAACTGGTAATTTTAATGTTGATATATTTTTTTATGTTGTATACAATATATTTGCAAGAACATTAAACAATTGAAATAAAACTAAAACAAGATAAGAATTGCTGGAACTGGGTAATTCAATAGAATTCTAAGCACTCACTCTGAACCAAAAATGTGATTTAAAGGGACATTATACCCAAACATTTTCTTTCATGATTCAGATAGAGAATACCATTTTAAACAACTTTCTAATTTACTTCTATTATCTAATTTGCTTCATTCTCTTGATATTGTTTCCTGAAAAGCATATCTAGATAGGCTCAGTAGCTTCTGATTGGTGGCTGCCCATAGATGCCTCATGTGATTGGCTCACCCATGGGCATTGCTATTTCTTTAACAAAGGATATCTAAAGAATGAAGCAAATTAGATAATAGAAGTAAATTGGAATGTTGTTTAAAATTGCATTTTCTACCTGAATCATGAAAGACATTTTTTGAGTTTAATGTCCCTATAACTATAACTGTGATGTGTAACTGCAATAGAGAGGAACTTTATACATACAGATATTACTGAGAATCCCACCCAAGAGGTAGCTACACTGTAACTGTAATAAGGAGGAGCTGTATAAATACAGATATATTATGAGGATCCCATCTTTGAAGTGGCTGTGCTATGTGTAAATGTAATACAGAGGAGCTATACATAAACACAGATATTACTAGGAATACCACCCCCCCAGAGGTGGCTGCATTGTTGTTACTGTAGTGAGGGTGAGCAGTATAAATATGCAGATGCTTCTGAATATCTCAACCATAGACAGTTGTATCCTATGTATTAGTGTAATATCAATGAGATCTGGAAATAAACGTCAATTATTCAGACACTAGGGCCTATCTATCAAGCTCTGAATGGAGCTTGATGCCCCGTGTTTCTGGCGAGCCTACAGAAACAGCCGTTATGAAGCAGCGGTCACAAAGATCGCTGCTCCATAACCTGTCTGCCTGCTTAGAGCAGGCGGACAGACATCGCTGGAAATCAACCCGATGGAGTACGATCAGGTTGATTGACACCCCCCTGCTGGTGGCCCATTGGCCGCGAGTCTGCAGGGGGCGGCTTTGCACCAGCAGCTCTTGTGAGCTGCTGGTGCAATGCTGAATACGGCAAGCGTATTGCTCGCCGTATTCAGCGAGGTCTGGCAGACCTGATCCGCACTGTCGGATCAGGTCCGCCAGACTTTGATAAATTGGGGCCTATGGCTTCTGTAGTATATAAAATGTGTGCAGGAAAGTAAGTATTCTGTTACACTCTTAGCTCTTACACAACGTCAGGTCCTTAAAACCCATACACACTCCACACAGTGATGCATTTAGCAGCTTGCATCCTCTGGCAGTGTTATATAGCTGGAGGAGTATAAATGAATCTTCCTGAGCACCTTATTTTACACTTAAAAACCTACTGCATAAAACCAGAGAAAATTATATATATAAAAAAAAGACTACTGCAGTAACCCAGCTCCTGAGTGCCTTATTGCCCTGTAGCTTCTTATTGCAGTAACCCAGCTCCTGAATACTTTATTGCCCCGTAACATCTTATAGCAGTAACACAACTCCTGAGTGCCTTATTGCCCTGTAACATCATATTGCAGTAACCCAGCTCCTGAGTGCCTTATTGTCCCTGTAACATCTTATTGCAGTAACCCAGCTCCTGAGTGCCTTATTGTACTGTAACATCTTATTGCAGTAACCCAGCTCCTGAGTGCCTTATTGTCCTATAACATCTTATTGCAGTAACCCTGCTCCTGAGTGCCTTATTGCCCTGTAACATCTTATTACAGTAACCCAGCTCCTGAGTGCCTTATTGTCCCTGTAACATCTTATTGCAGTAACCCAGCTCCTGAGTGCCTTATTGCCCTGTAACATCTTATTGCAGTAACCCAGCTCCTGAGTGCCTTATTGTCCCTGTAACATCTTATTGCAGTAACCCAGCTCCTGGGTGCCTTATTGTCCCTGTAACATCATATTGCAGTAACCCAGCTCCTGAGTGCCTTATTGTCCCTGTAACATCTTATTGCAGTAACCCAGCTCCTGAGTGCCTTATTGTCCCTGTAACATCTTATTGCAGTAACCCAGCTCCTGGGTGCCTTATTGTCCCTGTAACATCTTATTGCAGTAACCCAGCTCCTGAGTGCCTTATTGCCCTGTAACATCTTATTGCAGTAACCCAGCTCCTGAGTGCCTTATTGCCCTGTAACATCTTATTGTAGTAACCCAGCTCCTGAGTGCCTTATTGCCCTGTAACATCTTATTGCAGTAACCCAGCTCCTGAGTGCCTTATTGTCCTGTAACATCTTATTGCAGTAACCCAGCTCCTGAGTGCCTTATTGTCCTGTATCATCTTATTGCAGTAACCCAGCTCCTGAGTGCCTTATTGCCCCTGTAACATCTTATTGGAGTAACCCAGCTACTGAGTGCCTTATTGCACCTGTAACATCTTATTGCAGTAACCCAGCTCCTCAGTGCCTTATTGCACTGTAACATCTTATTGCAGTAACCCAGCTCCTGAGTGCCTTATTGTCCTGTAACATCTTATTGCAGTAACCCGGCTCCTGAATGCCTTATTGACCCCTAACATCTTATTGCAGTAACCCGGCTCCTGAATGCCTTATTGACCCCTAACATCTTATTGCAGTAACCCAGCTCCTGAGTGCCTTATTGTCCCTGTAACATCTTATTGCAGTAACCCAGCTCCTGAGTGCCTTATTGTCCTGTAACATCTTATTGCAGTAACCCAGCTCCTGAGTGCCTTATTGTCCTGTAACATCTTATTGCAGTAACCCAGCTACTGACTGTCTTATTGCTCTGTAACATCTTATTGCAGTAACCCAGCTCCTGAGTGCCTTATTGCCCCTATAACAACCTTTTGCAGTAACCTAGCTCCTGAGTGCCTTATTGCCCTGTAACATCTTATTGCAGTAGCCTAGATCCTGAGTGCCTTATTGTTCTGTAACATCTTATTGCAGTAACCCAGATCATGAGTGCCTAATTGCAGGAACATTTTATTGCAATAACCCAGCTCCTGAGTGCCTTATTGTCCTGTAACATCTTATTGAAGTAACACAATCCTCAGTGCCTTATTGTCCTGTACCAGCTTAATGCAATAACCCAGCTCCTGAGTGCCTTATTGCCCTGTAATATCTTATTGTAGTAACCCAGCCTCTGAGTGTCTTATCTTATTACAGTAATCCAAATATTGTGTGCCATCATGTTCCTATAACATATTTTTACAATAATCTATCTTCAGGGTGCTTTCGTGTACATATTGTACTACCCCAACTTCTGAGTGCCTTATTATAGCATTACTATTGTATTCCAGTATCTTAGTTCCTGAGTGCCTTATTGTGTTTTTCAGTGGCTGCACAAATGTCAGTTAAGCTGCTGGACTTTACAAGTGGCAAGGAGCCAGCTGGGCAGCAGCAGAGAGAGACAACACATTATTCAAATGGTAATGACCAGTGTGGCATTTAGTCCTCATCTCCCTCATGCATTTAAACAGAATCCTTGGCATTGGCAACAGTGATCAGGCACCCGACTCTTCAGCTCAGGACTGGGCACCTTCAGTGGATTCAACAGAAAGGCTGAGATTGCCTGTTGTGAGGTAGCAATATGTGTGTGAGGAGGAGGCTGGCACTGCCCCTGCCTGCACTGTGTATATATGGCATAGTGCAGCAGTCTGTGTGATGGGGAGAGTGGCATTACCTATAACTACTATATGCATACATGACATAGTGAGGCAGTGTGAGGGGGAGGCTGGCACTGCCCCTGCCTGCACTGTGTATATATGGCATAGTGCAGCAGTCTGTGTGATGGGGAGAGTGGCATTACCTATAACTACTATATGCATACATGACATAGTGAGGCAGTGTGAGGGGGAGGCTGGCACTGTTGCTGCCCAAGCCCTTTTCCAAGAAGGCTCTCTCCTCACCATGAATTATTCAAGCACCATTCCTTCCAATTTCTCGCTGATACTTGTGAACACCCCTTCAACTTATTAATAATGAATGGACTTTTAATCAGTGCAAAATGACCCCTCTCAAACCCCCCCCCCCCAAAAAAAAAAACACCCATTCCGCTCCAACACCTAAAATTACAATCCTTCACAGCAAGATGTGGAGAAGGGACAGAAGGATGTTTTTACACATTGTGACACTTTACAAGTTGTGTGATTTTACATTACGCTGCATGTTATTTAATTGCTCAGTTTCCGTGCATGCTTATATATCAATATAATAATCTATTTTTCTGCATATTATTATACAGATCTACTGCCCGACCCATTCTCTTCGATCAACCTCTGACCTATGTCTTTCCACTTCTTTTATCTCTACGTCTCTCTCTCACCTCCATGACTTCTCACGTGCTGCTCCTGTCCTCTGGAAATCTCTAACCCGTTCCATCAGGCTGCCTACAACCTTGTCCAGTTTCAGACACTCTTTAAAAACCCACCTATTGAGAGAGGCTTATTGTCTCTCTCTTCTGTTTTTTCATACTACCCAAAATAAATCTTGAACTGCCTGACTCACTGCAGCAACTACAATCCATGTGACAAGCTACCCTTAACCTTATGTCTCTGCACCTTGTAGACTGTAAGCTCTTCAGAGCAGGGCTCTCCCCCTCCTGTACTAGTTTTGTTTAGTCTATGTTTTTTGCATCTTTTCACAAATCTTTGTCATTGTAATTCCCCGTTTCAGTCTGATATAATAGCATCATATGGTTGTGTATGTTATAAATGCAACGGCATTGTTCCACTTATCCTATCGGTAAATGTGCTATCATATGATCATTTTACTGAACATCAGTTATGTGCTATTATTATATCCGTTAGTCCTTTACAGTAAGCCTTCTAGGGAGCAGGGCTCTCAAATAAGTCTCTCTTGGTTTTCAGTGTTTGCGTTTTGTTTTATTTATAAAAAACGTTTTATAGCACAATATGATAATGCATTACAAATAAATTATTATTACTAATAATAATAATAATAATAATAATAATAGGCTAGATTAAAGGTGAAACGCTAAAATTAGAGACTGCGATAAAGAAATATCGTGCCCGCACTTACTTGAGCTCATATTAAAAGTTGAAAGTAAATGTGAAAGCGCAAGCCCAATCACATTTTACTCTCGTCTGCTTAGCGCAACTGAAGAACTCGCAGAGGATTTAAAAAAAAGTTGCATCAAACACAATATAAACACATAAAATTAAACTCCATAAACGCTTCAATAAAGGTTTCAAAAGTATATGATATATGACAAGGTGTTTGACTGGAAAGGGCTGTTATGTATATATATATATATATATATATATATACACACACACAGTATATATAAATATAAATATATATATACACATAAATATACATGTCTAAAAATTTGTATGCATGTGTATATACATACATACACATATATACACTTTGCAGCCCATTCCACTCAAATACCTGAAACGTGAAATATCCTTTTTATTCAGTATCAATATTTTATTAAGTGTTTTAGGGTGTATATGCTGTAAATATTTTAAAATGATCTAAGTATTTTTAAATAGATATTCCTATATATATATATATAGCTGTATATTTCTATACCTGTGTATATATAGATATATACACTCACCAGCCACTTTATTAGGTTTCTTCCCCATTCTGATGCTCGGTTTGAACTTCAGCAAGTCGTCTTCACCACGTCTACATGCCTAAATGTATTGAGTTGCTGCCATGTGATTGGCTGATTAGCAAGTTGTGTTATCAAGCAATTGCTTGGTAACACAACTTGCTAATCAGCCAATCACATGGCAGCAACTCAATACATTTAGGCATCTAGACGTGGTGAAGACGACTTGCTGAAGTTCAAACCGAGCATCAGAATGGGGAAGGAGATTTAAGTGACTTGGTGGCATGGTTGTTGGTGCCAGACGAGTATTTCAAAAACTGCTGATCAACTGGGACTTTCACGAACAACTATCTTTAGGGTTTACAGAGAATGGTCAGAAAAAGAAAAATATCCAGTGATCAGCAGTTGTGTGGAAATGCCTTGTTGATGTCAGAGATCAGAGGAGAATGGGCAGACTGGTTTGAGATGATAGAAAGGCAACAGTAACTCAAATAACCACCCGTTACAACCAAGGTATGCAGAATACCATTATTTTGGATCCAGTATGAAGACTGGGCAGGATACCCCTTTAAATACTCTTTCCCTTCATATGATACATTATATATGTGTGTGGTGTGTTTCACTGGGATAAAAACAATTACTTTATTTATTCATATTAAAAATGGGTCAAAACAAAATTAAAAACAAAATGTCTTAGGCTAATAGTATCAAGGATTGTCTCATAAGCCAAATCTTTGTTCCAGTGTCTAGTATAAATGCACCCTGGAATACTATGTGGCATCACTACTGATTATTCAGAAATAATCTGATAGAGGTTGGATTGATTGGTATACCGGTTATTGTTTGTAACATCAATATAAGTGGAATCACTGTGCCTAAGTAAGCACTTCTTTCCGAAACCAAGTAGTGAATTGTGTTGCAGTATTCAGTATAAATTAAACTAAGGTGAAATGAATTGCGCTTCACACCGAAGCTTATAATTTGGTATCCTTATGTTCAATATAGTTCTAAAAACTGCACAGTAATCAACACTTTACCCTGAAGTCAGGTAGTATGATATGCCCCTGTAGTACTTCTTATAGTTATTACCTCAATATCTTGCAGGCCACTACATTCAGATGGTAGGGTCAGAATTTGGCATAAACAATATGAAAGCATGGATCCATCCTGTCTTGTATCAACGGTTCAGGCTGGTGGTGGTGGTGTAATGGCGTGGGGGATATTTCTTGGCACACTTTGGGCCCCGTAGTACCAATTGAGCATCGTTTAAGCACCAAGGCCTATCTGAATATTGTTGCTGACCATATCCATCCCTTTATGACTACAGTGTATCCATCTTCTGATGGCTACTTCCAGCAGGATAATGCGCCATGTCACAAAGCTCAAATCATCTCAAACTGGTTTCTTGAAGATGACAATGGGGCCGAATTTCAGGCTCGCTGGAAACAGCAGTTATGAAGCAGCAGTCTAAAGGCCGCTGCTCCATAACTGATCCTCTGCCTCTAAGGCTGCGGTCTGCAATCTGCCCGATCCTATACGATCAGGCTGATTGACACTCCTTGCTAGCGGCCAATTGGCCGCAAATCTGCAGGGGGCGGCATTGCACAAGCAGTTCTGGTGGACTACTTGTGCAATGTTAAAAGTCAAAAGGGGTCCAAACCCGGTACTATCAAGGTGTACCTAATAAAGTGGCCTGTGAGTGTAGGTACAGATATATATTTTACAAAAAATAAATCATATCTATATAGAAATATATTTAAAAGTAAAAAGAACATTTTCGTCTATGTTGGATATAGCGCACTTGGTTAAACATGGTCGGATTAGTGCGCGAGCAGGCCCATTCAAGTCTATAGGGAGAAGAAGTTAGAGCGGTCGCGATATCCGAAGTCCTGATGTTAGCACATGTTGGCTTTTCGCATTTAACTTGTCATTTGCACAATAACCTATGCGCATTAAAAGTTTACTTCTGGCTGTGTTTGTGTGTGAGGGAAAGCGCTAAATAGCACACCACTTACTATTGTTCACGTTAGCCGTTTTGCAAGAATGTTATCCATTTGCAAGAGCACTAGATGGCAGCACTATTTCCTGCCATGTGGTGCTCCAGACACCTGCCTAGGTATTTCTTCAACAAAGAATACCATGGAAACAAAGCAATGTTATAATTGAATTAAAGTGATGGTAAACTCTACTCTTTTTAAAATCAGATCCAAAATGTTAAGTGATATTTTAGATGGAGTTTAATTCATCAGTTTTAATGAAGATGCAATATGTTACTTTTAATATAGATATGAAATTCAAATCCCTCGTGCTCCACCGCCCACTTCAAAAGTCAATATTTCTGTGAATTAACGGTTTGAATTGTCCTCCAATCAGCTCTCTAGGTACAACAAAATTGCCATGTGGGGAGAGCGCTGATTGGACAATTCAAACCTTTAGCTCACTGAAAAAATTACTTTTGAAGGGGGGGGGGCGACGGAATGCGGGGTATTTGAATTTGATAATTATATAACATCTTCGTTACAACTGATTAATTAAACTCCACCTAAATATCACTAACATTCCGGTTCTGATTTTAAAAAGGGGAGAGTTTACTATTGCTTTAAATGGACATTCCAGCCAAAATTGGAATCCACATGGATGCATTTTAGTTTTAAGTAGAAGCCTTTTTGTAATATAATGTACATGTATAAGCAAAAATACTTCTAATAAAAGCTATTGCTGTTTCAAAAGTGTATTTAAAGGGATACTCAGGTCAAATTGAATTTTCATAATTCAGATACAGCATGCAATTTTAAACAACATTCCAATTTACTTCCATTAAAAAAAAATGTGCACAGTCTTTTATATTTACACTTTTTGAGTCACCAGATCCTACTGAGCATGTGCAAGAATTCACAGACTATACATTTATGCATTTGTGATTGGCTGATTGCTATCACATGGTACAGGGGGAGTGGAAATATACATAACTTTGAAATTTGTTGGAAAAAAATCTACTACTCATTTGAAATTCAGAGTAAATGCTATTGTATTGTCTTGTTATCTTGCATTTGTTGATTATGCAAATCTACTGTGTGTACTGGTCCTCACATTAGATCAACACATTAGGACCAGTCAACACATTAGATTTGCATAATCAACAAATGCAAGATAACAAGACAATGCAATATCACTTAGTCTGAACTTCAAATGAGTAGTAGATTTTTTTATAACAAATTTCAAAGTTATGTATATTTCCACTCCCCTTGTACCATGTGATAGCAATCAGCCAATCACAAATGCATATACATATAGTCTGTGAATTCTTGCACATGCTCAGTAGGATCTGGTGACTAAAAAATTGTAAATATAAAAGACTGTGCACATTTTTTTTAAAGGCAGTAAATTGGAAAGTTGTTTAAAATTACATGCTGTATCTGAATCATGAAAATTGAATTTAACCTGAGTGTCCCTTTAAAGGGACCATGCACCAGCATTTTAGACACAGCACTTGCTCGGAGAGCCTAAGGTGCTTGTACCATCTGGTAATGATTCAGTATATTATTGGCTAACATGATGCAACCCCCACTGGTGCTCTAAGCAGCTGCAGTATTTAAAATGCTGGTGCTCTGAGAATATCTAGCTATGCTTCACATGCATATGCAGAGAAGAATGTTAAAGAGACAGTCTAGTCCAAAACAAGCTTTCATTATTCAGATAGGGCATGTAATTTCTAACAATTTTCCAATTTACTTCTATCACCAATTTTGCTTTGTTCTCTTGGTATTCTAAGTTGAAATCTTAACATAGGAGGTTCATATGCTAATTTCTAAGCCCTTGAAGGCCCCCTCTTATCTCAGGGCATTTTAACAAATTTTCACCACTAGAGGGTGTTAGTTCATGTGTTTCATATAGATAACACTGTGCTCACGCATGTGGAGTTCCTAGGAGCCAGCACTGATTGGCTAAAATGCAAGTATGTCAAAAGAACTGAAATAAGGGGGCAGAGGCTTAGATACAAGATAATCACAGTAGTAAAAAAGTGAATTAATATAACTAATTTTTGCGAATACATGTATAATGCAAATATGTTTCTATTTAAAGATGTAATTAATTTATGTGAATTTTAATTTTGACTGGAATGTCCCTTTAAATTGGTAACTTTTTAAAAATTGTATGCTCTGTCTAAATCACAAAATATGTTTTTTGTGTTTCATATCCCTTTAATCTCAGCTATCACATTATTATATGGTTCTCCGTATTATTTTTATCTATTGGTTTAGGTTTACACGATTAGCTGTTATTATTATTATTTTTTGTTACATGTCTTTGTGCATGTTACATGTCCCTAGGTTTGCTATGTGTTAAAAAAACTATGAAGTTATAAAAATACCCCCAAAATATGAAATAATGCCTTGTATAAGCATAAGGCTATAGAACTAAGCTTACACTTTATGGAGAATAGGGCAGACTTGTGCCTGCGGTTATATGCCATCAAGATCTGTGTTTCTGAATTTCTATTTATTTTATGGAGCAGGAGACTGTTACATTGTGTGATCAATCAGTTACATATAATAACATGGAATAAGTCTGTAAATCACTTACATAGTTTTGAATTTGCTATGCGACTTTAAATGACTGTGTAGTATTAATATTTAATTCATTATATGGCATTTTTTATTTAGTATTCTGCCCTGATTTTAAATATCCATGTTATTAAAGGGACATGAAAACCAAAATGTTTCTTTCGTGATTCAGATCAAGCATAACATTTGAAACAACTTTACAGTTTACTTATATTGCGTAATTTATTTTGTTTTCTTGGTATCCTTTGTTGAAAAGCATACCTAAGTAGGCTCGGGAGCAGCAATGCACTACTGTGAGCTAGCTGATGATTGGTGGCTGCTCACATATGCTTTCTTCCATGGGCTCACTCAATGTGTTCAGTTAGCTCTCAGTAGTACATTGCTTCTTCTTCAACAAAGGATACCAAGAATATGAAGCAAATTTGATAAAAGAAGTAAATTGGAATGTTTTGGGGGTTTCATGTCCCTTTAAATGAGTGATTCTAATTATATGGCATCTATTAAATACCTATGACATTATCAAACTGTGTACTATACAATGCTTGCTTCTATATAACACTACTATTATATAATTGTCATGTGCAGTATATAAAGCAATAATACTAGTTATTACTAAACACTTGTTAATACTAAACACTTTATCTATGGTCACCACAAACAGTTGAATAGTTTCACCTGGATGATCATAGATAAAATAATCTCAAAATCTAGAGGAGGAGATATGATACAAGAGCTGTTTAGAAAGGAAGCGTTTTGGATATTTACACTTAGGATTCGTAGACCTTTGGGTATGAGCATTGAGGGAGATATCATCAACCATTGGCGGTAGAATTAAATATATATACATCCAAATGATCTCCTTATCCTTATCCCCCTTATCCACTTTACCCTCTTTATCAACCTATAGATTAATTTACTCCTTTTGAAGTATATGAGTTATCTGTGAGAGGACACCTTGAATGGTTTAAAGCTCATACTCATGATAATTGAATTGTAACAGTTCCTTTATTTACAGTTGACACTATTTATCATGATATTACACTTTACTGTAGGGTTCAGTGTTTGATATTGGTACCTTTATACTGTAGAATAGATTGGGAATTATGCATTTAACATTGAGGAACTAATACAAGTGTATTACTGTACAATATAATGTAAAAAAATTATAGTTATATTTATAGGATTATGAGTTTCTTTTTAACATGACTAATTACTATATGAACCTAATATACTGTAGGTATGCAGGGTACATAATATGCACAGTCTAGTTAATGTGCTAATTATGCATCTTATATAAGTGTGGGTCTCTTTAAATTCCAAACACCAATGTTAAGTATGGTTGTTATTAACCAATGAGAATGTATGGGGGTGTTTAAAAACCCTGCATCTAATGGTGGCACAGTATACGATTAAGGCTGTCAGGGCAGAAACGCGTAAGATGTGTCTGGCATGTCCATACTTCTTTTAAATTTTATATTCCATGTGAGCCTTATGTATTTTTATCCTAATTGATAATAAAGCCAGTATTTTTAGCAGTTCCAATTTACTGTTTATACTAGCTATATGTCATATGTGGTATATAACAAGTTACTATTTTATATATATATATATATATATGTTGTATGTGGTATATAATGGTATATATATATATATATATATATATATATATATATATATATAAAATGTGTGTGTGGTATATAACGCTGTACTATTATATGTATATGATTTGTGTGGTATATATAGGGTGACCATATTGCCGCTTTAAAAAGGGACACATGAAAAATACATATGTCAGGGCTATGTTTTCAGAGCTGTTTAAAGAAATGTTTTGTATAAGAACCCTGACATATGTATTTTTCATATGTGTCCCTTTTCAAAGCACCAATATGTTCACCCTAGGTATATAATGCTGTACTATTATTTAAATATATATATATATATATGTATATATATATATATATATATATATATATACATATATATATATACATGTCATGTGGTATATAACACTGTACTATTATATATACAGTGCATTCAGAAAGTAATCAGACCCCTTCATTTTTTATCACATTTTGTTTTGTCTTAGCTTTATGCCAAAATGGATTAAATTATTTTTTTCACACCAATCTACACTCTATAGTATACCCCATAATGAGAAAAAAACAGATTTTTGATAAATGTATTAAAAAATATATAATATTGGCATAAGTATTCAGAGCCTTAATTCAGTACTTAGTTGAAGCACATTTGGGAGTGATTACAGCCTCAATTCTTTTTGGGCATGATGCAGCAACCTTTGTACACCTGAATTTGGTTATTTTATGCCATTCTTCTTTTCAAACTCTGTCAGGTTGGATGGGGACCATTGGTGGACAGCCATTTTCAGGCCTCTCAAGAAATGTTTAATTGGATTGAAGTCCGGGTCCTGGCTGGGCCACTGAAGGGCATTCACAGACTTGTCCTTAAGCTACTCTTGTGTTGTTTTGGCTGTGTGCTTAGGGTCATTGTCCTGTTGTAAGGTGAACCTTCGGCCCAGTCTGAGGTCCTGAGTGCTCTGGCCTTGGTTTATATTAAGGATATCTCTGTATTTCGCTGCATTTAGCTTTTCCTCAACCCTGACCAGTCTCCCAGTCCCTGCTGCTGAAAAACGCCCCTGCAACATGATGCTACTACCACCATACTTCACAGTTGTGATGGTATTACACAGGTAATAAGCTGTGGCTTGTTTCCCACAGACATGACAATTGGAATTGAGGCCAAACAATTCAATCTTCATTTCATCAGACCAGAAAATCTTCTTTCTCACAGTCTAAGATACCTTTAGATGCTGTTTTGCAAATTTAAAGCAAGCCTTCATGCGTCTTGCACTGAGGAGAGGCTTCTGTCTGGCCACTCTGTCATAAAGCCCAGATCGATGGAGTGTTGCTGTAATGGTTGTCATTCTGCAAGTTTCTCACATCTCCACACATGATCTCTGGAGCTTAACCAGAATGACCATCGGGTTCTTAGTCACCTCTGTTACCAAGGCTCTTCTCCCTCGAATGCTCAGTTTGGCCGTGCGGTGAGCTCTAGGAAGAGTTCCGGTTGCTGCAAAATTCTTCCATTTAAGAATGATGGCGGCCACTGTGCTCTTGGGGACCTTTAATGCAGCTGAAAAAATGTTGTAGCTTTCCCCAGATCTGTGCCTCGATACAATCCTGGCTCTGCAGACAGTTCCTTTGACCTCATGGCTTGGTTTTTACTCTGATATGCATTTTCAAATGTGAGACCTTGGTGTGTGCCTTTCCAAATCATGTCCAGGCAATTGAATTTGCCACAGGTGGACTCCATTCAAAGTGTAGAAACATCTCAAAGATGATCAAGAGAAATGAGATGCACATGAGCTAAATTTTAAGTGTCATAGCAAAGGGTCTGAATAAATATGTCAATGTGATATATATATATATATATATATATATATATATATATTTTATTTTTTATTTTTTTTATTATTTTTAATTTTTATTATTAAAAAAATTGGAAAATTATCAAGAATCTGTTTTTTGCTTTGTCATTATGGGCTGTGTAGTGTATGTTCTATAGATTGATGTGAAAAAAACAAACATTTTATCATAAGGCTTTCTGAATGCACATATATAATGTGTGAGGTATATCACAATCCTATTATATATGTCATGTATGTGGTATTTGGCATTGTTTCTTCATACAATAACCTATTTCACAAGACTATGCTTTAGTACATTTTATAAAAAGGCACTACACATTTGAGCGTTTGAGTGCTCTTGTAAATAGATAAGATGCTTGCAAAACTGCTGCCATATAGTGCTCCGGACACAAACACTCTTGATCTTACATGCCTTGCTTTTCAATAAAAGATCCCAAGAGAAAGAAGACAATTACATAATAAAAGTAAATAAGAAAGTTGTTTAAAATTGCATTTTCTATCTGAATTATGTAAGAAACATGTTTAGTTTCATGTCCCTTAATCAGATAACAACTGCAAAACATTGCACTTTATACTAACTTTATGACAGTGGATAGTCTTTTGTCGGAGGACTAACGCTTAGATTGGCTTCTCCAAATAAGGTAAAATGCTGGGTGCAGTTGGCTATTAAAAACTAAATGCAGTAAAAACAAGGTTAATTTGTTTTTAAAACTTTTAGACTTGACTGATATGTTAATTCTATAGCAAAACAACAGAAATGTCTTGTAATTACAAGGTGTGTACTGCCCCTTTAATGTTCTTTTTAACCAATTTTATATGACTGTGTTATTAATTAGTAATGCTGTATTATATGTTGTTTTACTAATTAATGGTTCTGTGTTATTAAAAAAAGTGTATACAGTAAATGGAGCTGTGTTATCATGCTGTGTATAATTAAATAATTGTGGTTATTCTGAGTGCCTATAATATACGTCTATGTAAGATTATGTGTCTGTATTTTGTGTTATTATACATAGGAATGTGCTATTAAATAGCTTTGTTATTACACTGATTTATGTTAAAGTATGGCTTTTTGTGTTTTTATTCTTTTATATTAAAGGCTGTGCTAGAATGAGGTAAGAGTAGATATTAAAAAGACATAATAGTTGAAAAATGACATGCTTTAAATTTGCCACTGATCCAATCAGCAGCGCTAATTGCAACACGCTCCACTGATTAGGTCAGCAGCGGTTTCTGCACAGGACCAGCAGTGCTCTGTGTCCCAAGCGGTACTTCTACTGTGTGTTTAACCCCTTTTGAAGGCATTAAATACACAGGACTGCAGGGTCGAAATATAATTACATGTTCTAACAAATTAGAGCATGTCATTTTTCAACTATTATGGCCCTTTAACTAAAATGTACAACTTTATCATATGGTTTGCAAATATGTTTTTCTATTGCTGCGTATTATTCCATAACTGTTTTATCTTGCAGTTCTGTTTTATTATATCTTTGTTTTACTATAGGACTGCAGTGCCATTACAAGGCTGAGAGTCATTATACAGCTGTGGGTTACTAGATGGCGGTAAGTGGCCCTTTTCATAACATCATATAACATACAAAACATTAAAGGGGCAGTCTACACCAGAATTGTATTTGTTTAAAAAGACAGATAATCCCTTTATTATCTATTACCCAGTTTTGCATAATCAACACAGTTATATTAATATACTTTTTACCTCTGTGATAACCTTGTATCTAAGTCTCTGCAAACTGCCCCCTTATTTCAGTTCTTTTGACAGACTTGCATTTTAGCCAATCAGTGCTGACTCCTAGGTAACTCCATGTGCGTGAGCACAATGTTATCTATATGGCACACATGAACTAACGCCCTCTAGTTGTGAAAAAATGTCAAAGTGCATTCAGATAAGAGGCAGCCTTTAAATGCTAAGAAATAAGCATATGAGCCTACCTAGATTTAACTTTCAACTGAGAATACCAAAAGAACAAAGCAAAATTGATGCTAAAAGTAAATTGGAAAGTTGTATAAAATGGAATTTTTGACTAGACTGTCCTTTTAAGGATTATTCCCTTGCATTTAATAGGGATATTGTGACAGCCCAATTCAGTATTTCATCCTAATTGTATACACTGAAAGAGTGGGTACTGACTACGGATCAAGTTCTTTGTTGGGAGTAAGAGCTCTGAGTAATTTCCAAAGTAACTGGATGCTGGCGAGAGAGCAAGCGACCTACCCAGAATTGGGTGTTATAATGTACTTGGATGCATATCACTTAGCTGAAATGCCAATAACGCTGAACGTGTCTGTTGAGATACTGTTTTCATTTGTTCTACAAATAGATTGTAATTGTTATATTCTTGTGGTTTGCCATTCCACAATACATATATCAACAGTCAGCTTCAAAGGAGGAAGAGATAACCTTATATTACCCATGCAGTAGAACATGCTCAGATATATGCTTTATTGAATGTCTGACTTACATACATTGATATTAACCGGACATCAAAGTGAGAAATGAAAAGCTTTAATGTGCAGGCGCATTTTACTGTTGCGCTATTGCTTACATATAACTATCCAAATGGTTTAAACACATAGTTAAAGTCAGCTCCAGAGCAGCATTACTGAGAGGTAGCTGGGAATCTGGTGAGTCAATGAGAAGAGGCATATGTGTGTTGCCACCAATCACCAGCTAGCTACCAGTAATGTATTGTTGCTCCTGAGCCTACTTAGGTATGCTTTTCAACAAAGGATACCAAGGAAACAAAGTACATTTGATAATACGAGTACAATGAAAGTCTCTTAAAAATTGTACACTTTGTATGAAACATGAAACTATCATTTTTAATTTAACTTCTCTTTAACTATATTCTCCAATAAAAACTCTACTAGACCCTTTTAAACATGTTATTTTACCCAGAATTCAGGGTTCTTGAATCTAATGAAAGTAATTGTAGGTTAATTATGATGTATTTTTATAGAACGCCTTTTGTGCACATAACGGTCATTATATCATTATAAAATCATTGTAGCCAAGTGTTGCATTTCTTTTCTGTGGAATATCTATGCATGTTATATAGCTAGGTTTTATTATAGGGGTGTGCATTAATATATTCTTTAGATCAGGGGCATACAGGCCGGACGATCTATTCTAGAGGCAATTATTTACTAGTAATGAATTCAACTTAATTGTATATACTATTCAAATTAACAAATTTGATACAAATACACATACTTGATTAACTAATTAAATGTGTGAAAGTGCTTTTTCGGCAACAAGTTACAGATCTCTGTTTTCTTATCAATGGTGCTGACGGTTACACAAATCCCTTAGAGACCCAGCTGTGGCCCTCAGGCCATAGTTTTGGAACCCCTGGTTTGGATTATTTATATCATAATTAATGTTATAGTTGTGAGAGTTATCTTATTTTGAATGCTACCATACGGCTATGTGATAGACTATGTTTCACTCAATAACATGTATTGTGTTAAACTGTATGTGATATATGATGTTATTCTTTGATTACATTATAGTGTACAATTATATGACTATACAAAGTTGTATGATTGTTTCGCTACATCTGCGTGCGTCATTATATTATTTGGTGTTAAGATCTATAAAGGGTAATAAAGCTGCAATAACTTAATGCTCTAATCTATAAAGTACAAAACTGAACATGTTGTTAAAGTCAGTTCCGAAGCGTCAATGCAATACCAGTCCTGAGTTGCACATGGCTGGTGAGCCACTCATGTGCGGTAAATGTGCGTAACCAGCAATCACCAGCCAGTGACCAGCTGAGTAGCCGAAGTGTATTACAGTTTGTGGGGATTAAACAGAGTTATAGGCAACTAATAAAGCAATGAGAAAATGCATATTAAAATACTTCTTTTTGCAGTTGTATGTCCCTTTAATGCATTCTAAATGATGATATTCGTGTGTGTTATAAAAAAATCTATATACGGTTCTGTAATATAGTATGATTTTGTACTATTCCTTCTTTCTGTGCCTGTTGATGTAATTACTTCTCTGTTTTCTTGTATGGTTCAGTATGACACTATGTGCAATCATATGAGATCTGTATGACTCTGGCTAAGAGTTTCATAAGGCTTTTAAAGTTGTTCTTTGGACTGTTTTTCCCATTATGAAATATTTCTGAGTTTTGGCAGAGGAGAGGTTAAATTGAGTATGTTTATTCGGTTTGCCCCGTTAGCTCATTACTACCATATAAACCTAGCCCAGCCCAGAATCACATGATAAGGTAACGCAAGGTCAGGGACGCAGCATAGGACCCCTTCCAAACATACACAGACAGAGAGAGGAAAAGAAGGGGGAGGATGGAGAGAGAGAGAGGGAAAAAAGAGGGGAGAAGAGAGGGGGTGCGAATGGGTGTTAAGGTAAAGGGAAGGAAGGAGTGGAGAAGTGAAGGAGAAAGGAGCAGGAGAGTGAGGCAGATTATTTTCTTAGTACTTTTTTCCATAAGGCCTGCTGGATAAAAAAAAACAACACATTCCATGAAATGTAAATAAACCTGAACAAAGCTACTGATACCTAAATTACTGTACTATATAATGATAATGACTATCTAACCACTATTAATAAAACGTGCTACCCTTTTTAAAGGTGATAAGTATAACACTAGTAAGAAACCCCCTGTTTTGTATATTAATGATGAGTAAACATATACTGATGATAAATTTGCTGCCTTATACAGTGACACTTAGTATCTATATGCTAATAATTAATATACTGTACTGTATAAGGACGATGCGTATCTATATACTGATAGCAAATTCTCTCCACTATATAATGAGCCAGGCAATAAAAACAATTCAGTGTATACAATTTAAGTATCTACATGTGATAAAGAACGTTCTGCTTAGTATAATGATCTATTTTTGTGTGTCACTACATTGTTAATAAAATGTATAAACTGTATAATTATGGTGAGTATCTATATGTTTATAATTTATTTTATATTAAATTACAGAGAACCAACTGGTACATTATAGGATGTATTTACTAATATCTTCCTGAAAGATATACAGATTTGATTTTCCAGGAAAATAAATATCCTTAATGTATATTTTAATTAATTTAATTTAGACATTTGTAATAAGAATTAAAAAACCTGAGATATACTTACGGCGCATAAACAAAGGTGGTTTGGGCTCAAGAATATTCACCCTTTTCACTATTTGATTATTTAATTTTGATAGCAACTACTTATAATAAAATATACACAGAGTGAACCATATACATTTGCTAAATCTACATACAGGGAGCAAAATATGCAAATGTTACCACATCAAAATATTCATTAGATATTTTAAAGTATGTATAATTTTAATACTTATGCATGAATCTACAGATAAGACACCATATACATATACAAATGCATCCCTCATCAATATCTCTTTCAAGCAATGAAAATTGTCTATACCTTTAATATTATTATTGATTATTAATATATATGAAATACATTCCTTGATATACATGTTCTATAGTATACACACATAAATTAACAAATATACATTCATGCATATAAAGACACAACTATATGCATATAAGTTTGTGTGTCTATAGCAAAATATATCAGTTTATATGTCAAAAGTTAATATTCAATAAACACAAAAGGGTATCTATAAATATTTTCAGTAAAACTATATATATATATATTCAGATTGTGACTGCTGGATCTTATAACTTTCAAATCTAAAAGTATATAGCATACTTTTTTACACAAAGGCCTTTCAATTTAGTTCTTGATTTCTTGCAGCACAGTTAATTTAACTTAAAGTAAATAAAAACTTTAAGTGTAATTAAAGCAAGTTAACTTAAAGCTCATTTGCTAATTTTAGATTACAGATCTATCCATCCATCTATCTCTAGCTAGCTAGCTCTCTCTTTCTCTATAATCTATCTATCTCTAGCTAGCTAGTTCTCTCTTTCTCTATAATCTATCTATCTCTAGCTAGCTAGTTCTCTCTTTCTCTATAATCTATCTATCTCTAGCTAGCTAGCTCTCTCTCTAATATATCTATCTCTCTATTTCTCTCTCTAGCTAGCTAGCTCTCTCTCTCTCTAATCTATCTATCTCTCACTAGCTAGCTCTTTCTCTCTAATATATCTATCTCTCTATTTCTCTCTAGCTAGCTAGCTATCTCTCTCTCTCTCTAATCTATCTATCTCTCACTAGCTAGCTCTTTCTCTCTAATATATCTATCTCTCTATTTCTCTCTAGCTAGCTAGCTCTCTCTCTCTCTCTCTCTCTCTAATCTATCTATCTCTCACTAGCTAGCTCTTTCTCTAATATATCTATCTCTCTATTTCTCTCTCTAGCTAGCTAGCTATCTCTCTCTCTCTAATCTATCTATCTCTCACTAGCTAGCTCTTTCTCTCTAATATATCTATCTCTCTATTTCTCTCTCTAGCTAGCTCTCTCTCTATAATCTATCTATCTCTCACTAGCTAGCTCTTTCTCTAATATATCTATCTCTCTATTTCTCTCTCTAGCTAGCTAGCTCTCTCTCTATAATCTATCTCTCACTAGCTAGCTATTTCTCTCTAATATATCTATCTCTCTATTTCTCTCTCTAGCTAGCTATTTCTCTCTCATCCATCTATCTATCTATCTATCTATCTATCTATCAAGCTATCCATCTTGCTAGCTAGCTAGCTCTCTCTATATATCTCTCTCTATCTACCTATCTACCCATAAACCATACAATTTATAAAAAGCATGTAGCTGACAAGTTTTCTTATTTTCATGTTAGTCTTGGTTAACATAAGTTATAAAAAAAAAAGATAAACAGCTATCTAGACATTTCCCCTAGCCTCAAACTAGTAACAAAGTCCAATGGACAAGTAAGAAATTAGACTATCTTTAAAACTAAGTAGAATTGTTTTCTCTTGGTTAGTAACTTTTATACATGTGTGTATGTTTGCCCCCAAATATTCGCAGTAAATTGTTTCACAACAACTAAAATTTATATTTTGATACTTTCAAGTCAAGATAAATCATGTAAACAATCTCATATTTTTTTTTTTATATATATTTATATATATATATATATATATATATATATATATATATATATATATATATATATATATATATATATATATATATTGCTTTACACTTTTATAACTCACAGGCAATTCAGCATATATCATTTATCTCCAAACAAACTCATCCTGCCAATAGAACTAAGCAAATTAAATCAAAATGCAGCACTGCAAATCAAAATTTAGCAAATATTGTTAATGTCAATCCCCCACTAAAGCATGAATTTCCTTTCTTTGTAAAATATGAAATTCCTATAATCACAGTAATATAATTTTCATTCTGATACAATATCACCTTGGGCATTTTCCTTACCACAAGATACCAGTCATTGATTTTGCAAAATCTTATCTTCATACAATATTTGACAAAAGAATAATAAATGTATATTTATTTTGTCACATGCCAAAAAGACTTTGCATAAGTACACATATTTCTAATTTCATAATTGACACTAATTTTCAAATAATTAGTTATTAGTGGGTTATCAACTTGTATAATATTAAAAATATCTTGAAAATATATATCTTAAAAATATATTGAAATGAGTCACATTTTCTGACACCAAATACATGTACAATTTTGTGAGGTAGCAACAGAGAGGGCTAATGTGCCAAATTAATAATTATTGTTTTGAGCCCAATGCAACTATGAAAAAACAATACCACCTAGCCTATAAATCCTGTTTTAGGAAAAAATGATCAAGTGCTTATTACACTTAATAGTATTTAAGGGATGTCCTCCAAATTGAATATATATGAGTAAGACCTGAACTAATTTGTATGAACAGCAACTATTCCAATAAAGTATACAAATGGATTTAAAAAAAATCTCTTAAAGTGTCCTTAAACGAGAAGAGATGATGCAAAGGGTGTGCAGTAAAGAAGTAGAGATCCAAAGGTTAGTAAAAGTGTTGTTAATAGAATTTGATAAACTGTGGAACAATAAGGATGGGGTGAAAAGGGAAAAAAGTGATTGGAATGGAGGGAAAAGGGGGAGGGAGCAAAAGAGATAAAGACAAAGAAAGCAAGAGAGGGAAAAAAAACTGCGGGAAAATGATGGAACAGAAGGAAGGAGCTTAGTGAAGAGCATATCTAGATTTCACCACACTCTACGTTTCAAACTCATTACAGTAGGTATAAGGGATGCCAGGCTGCCATATAAAATGGAAGAGCAAGGTTGGAATGACATTTGTAATCAGCATTTTAGTCTTTTTGGAAAACAAATGCAAATTTAAGAAGGTTTAAAGATCAACAGATGGGGGAAATAGAATCAGAAGGATTGAAAGTGATTATTTAAAGAAGAGAACAAGACAATGAGTTACTAAAGAGAGGAAAAGAGGTGTAGATTGAGGAAGAGTTAAGATAAAAATGGGTTATAGAAAAAAAGCTGAGGATGTAGAGAGGCTTGTCTCACCTTAAAATTGTTAAATGAAGGCGCACAGAGAAAATGTAAGAGAATGGGCTGGCAGATGGGGAGACAAAACATTATTATGGGAGAATAAGAGAAAATGTGAAAAGAGACATGAAGAAATGGAAGCGATGGAGAGACAATGGTAAGACGAGTGGGTGAGATGGACCGTGCATTACAAGAAGGAGAGATTAGGGTAAAAATGGACAATAGAATGGGGAGCAGGAAGGAGAGTGGTGCTCAGAGGGATGGGAAATAGGAAAAGCCTGGGATTAAGGGAAAAGAGATAGAAGTGAGAAGGGAGGGATTTTAATGAGATGGTACAAATGGCAATGAGAATATGGAATGGAGAAACACCAGATAGGATACACATGAAAAAAAGTAGGGTTGAGAGGGGAATGATTATATAAAACATGGGACCTAAAAGGAACAACACAGTGTGAGGGATTTGATAAGAAGAGATACAAAGTTTAAAGTTAGAGATATGGCATGAGAGGGGGGAAAGATGTTGGTGGCAGACGTGGGTGACAAAGGAGACCAAGATAGTAGTGAAAGGGGAGAGATGGAGGTTAGATGGGAAGAAGTGAGTAGCAGATGGTAGTATGAGGGGAAAATGGAGAAAAAAACTACTTAGGGGTAACAAAGAAATAAGGGGTAGACATTGGAAGACATTGGATGTGAGGTGAGATATATGGTGAAAGTGATGAGGTGGTAAGGGAAGAAAAAAATGTAATGGAAAAATAGGGTCTGAGGAAGTGGAATGGGGTAAAGGATAAAAAATGATGGTGAGATGGTGATGGGAACCAAAGAGGAGAGGTGTGAGAGGTGTTGCTGATAAAAGAATGGATCGACTGATTGTGAAACTTAAATATGAGCATAATAATAGAATAGATTTAAAAGTATACTTTGAGAAATGTAACTAGGCATAAGGATGAGACCAGGAGAGATGATGCAGCACGAGGAAGTGGATGGTGAGGCAGGGACAAGAGAAAAAAGTAAGTGGTGCAGTCACCCAGAAACTGTGTGGGGGAGAAGCGTGAAAACATATTTAAGTAAAAGTGAAGGGTAAAGACATATAACTTCCCCCCCCCCACAAACACACACACACAACACACACACAACACACACACACACCATATACACACAGACACACATACATACACAACACACACGCACTATATACACACACACACAACACACAACATACACACATCATATACACATACACATACACACAACACACACACATCATATACACACACACATACACACACACATCATATACACACACATACACACACACACACACATATAGACACACACATATACACACACACACACATACACACCATATACACATACACACACATATAGACACACATATACACACATACACACACATACACATATACACACACATATACACACACACACATATACATATACACATATACACAACACACACATATAGACACACATATACACACATATACATATACACACACATATACACACACACACACACACATATACATATACACATATATACACACACACATACACACCATATACACAACACACACACATACACATTTCATCTCCTCCATTGACTCGGCCCTAATAAATTTGCCCCAGTACCTGTGTCAGGCAGTACGGTGAGTACATGTTCCAGTGGTCTCTGGAAAGCTCTCTGGGCGTCTCTTCGTTCCTCAGGATGCCTCTTTGTTGTATAACAGCTATAGCGTTTTCTTTGTAGTCTAAGGCTGTCTCATTGTGTCCGCATACCTCCGAACTTATGGAATGTCTCTTTCAGGATCTCACGTGTCTTTTCGACGGCTTAATGCTTTGTCTCGGGTGTATATTTCCTTCTGTGTCTCTGTGAGCTCTGTTTATCTGACCTTTCTTTCTCAGGATGTATCTGAAAGTAAAAGTTGGAAGAAAGTTTTTTCAAACGAACAAAAGGGCGAGAGGAAAAAGTGAAATACGAGGGGGGGGAAAAAGACGAAGAGCAATGACAACAGCAGTATCAGAAAAGAGAAGACCGCATATAAAAGAGACACACATGCTAATAAAAGAATTATAACCGAAGAGACATAGAGCCAGAATTGTGAGGCAACAGCTAAAAATATCGAGCCTTGAGAAAGAGACAGCCTGAGTCAGACAAAGAGATCGCTAAGCAGAGAATGTGCTGTATAGAGACCCCCAGTGCAACAGCAGTAATGAGACAGATGCACCTACTCAGAGAGAGCGCTTCGCCCTTTACATTTCCCTCTCTCCCCTCTTCCCTTGTCATTTCCCTCCTCCTGTCTCCATACGAACGACTTGTTTCATTCTCACTTGCAGGCTCTCTCCAGTGCTACTTTTCTTTCTGTCTCTCAGTTTCCCCACTTCTAACTCCCACTCTTATGTATACGGTATTTATATGCAAAATATTTAGTGTGCATATTTATATTCTTCTCCTGCTGCGCCGTTCAGGCTCCTTATAAACCATGTGATTTTCTTTGCCCTGTTTAACCTGTACCTCTGACACTTAAACCTCTTCCTATAACTGATGCACATGACCTCTAAACATAACCTCTTCATATAAAATATACGATTCATCCTAAAAACCCATACTTTTAAGCCTTCCTGTGGCTCCATAGTTTTTCTAAAACTTGCAACTCCTATTGGTCCACATTGATATAATTTATTTCTTTACAACTACTCCTTTAATTAATCTTTCACAAAAAGATATCCAAATACATTGTTTTGTGTGTCATGTTTTAATAACTATTTTTATTACAGTCTGGCAGGAATGCTCCTAAATATGTCGAATCAGAAAATGAATATTGGGTGACTGACATTTATGTTCATCTCATTTTAACAAAATACTTTTGAAATCATTGTAACCCCCCCCCCCCATATCAGCACCTGTTATGTGTGAGGTAATGTAACCTCTGGCCCGGTCTTTCAATGACCTATGACCCAGACAAGTGTTGACCCTTAACCCAGATGTTCCCAGTAATACCCATGAAATTTATTACAGACTTGGTGGAGAGAGGGGGGTGGAGGTAACATATATTACTCAGTGTTTAACCAGTTTTCCCAAAGCCATTTTACTTTCTTTTGTCATCAATGTACTGATTTATTTAAATATATCTACAATTGTTTTATTATTCTATGGATCCTATAGACACAACACAAGTACCACATGCATGTAACTACCCAGAATCCTTAGTTTGCAAGGAGAGCAATTATTACTAAGGACATCTGTTGGAAAGCTAACCTTATGACATGTTTGGAATATGCAGATGTGCACAAAATGTATTTTTTTTCCATATTTAGAAAAGGAGTTTATTAATAACGTTTCTATGCTACAAAATGTGTTTAATACTTTACATTGCAGTAAAGATGAAAGTGATCAGGCTCTCTAGGCCCATGGAAAGGTTGGCGGGATTTGAAGTGGGTGGCAAATTTAAAATAATGTTTCAACAACGTTTTGCCTTATTATTCCTGTACCTCCTCCTGAACCTTGCCCTTATTATTGTCTTGTCTTTGTTAATCCTCTTGGCGTGTGTTTGTATCTTAATATTGCTTTCAGGAATACCCTTAGCATTTGCTGGGAATTGGGCAAGACAAATGGGCCCCTCAGCTCAACTCCCTTTTTCCTTTCCCCCTGTATGCTCTGCCCTCTGTATGTCCTACCCCTCTACCAACATTCAGTGTTACATATATAAATAATAACACTGAACATTACACCTCCTGATACCATAAAAACCTCTTCATAAACTAAATACAAAGTGTAAATTGCACCTTCTTATACCCTTACCCCTGATATTAAAGGGCCCGAAACTGTGGCACCCTGGGCAGGTGCCCCTCTCGTCCTGGCAAAGGGCAGGCCGTATTGCTCTTGATCCAGGTATTACTCTTGATCCAGCAATTGAGTTTATGGATACATTGAATGTGAGATCATGTGACATAGTGTTACGGGTAATGTTACATAATTTGTCTCTCAATGCCCCAGAAACGCATTTACCAGGAAGAGGGTAATAAGATGTATATAAGAACCAGGGGAAACGTGGGAGTAACATGTATCTCCCTAATTTAAAGGGACAATAAATACATTGTAATTACAAAAACAAATCTGCAGTCTTGCAATAAGTCTACATAATATGTAAGTGTATTTTTTAAAGAATTAATGAACACCTTGATTGCTGTAATTGTTTTTCAAACTCTACCCACCACTTGCCTTATTTGGAGGAGCCAATCCATATTTGTAACTGGAGTAGACAAGGCTTGCCACTGTAATTTTTGCTTAGGCCAATTTGGGACAAATATGTAGCAGGGTTCAGCTTGTGATATCTGACATGTGCACTTCCGATTCCTTGGCAGGTAGACTTCCAATTTTCTAAATTGGAAAACCCACAATTTTCAGTATGAAATTACAGGAAAAGGGGGGAGAATGAATGATGAAAGTATAATGCAATGCTGTTTTTTTACTGCACTTAGTTAAACATTACATTCTCAAAGTATTTACTGTCCCTTTAACCCATCAATACTGCATTGCATGTAGCTGCAGTATAGGTGCTTGATATGTGTTGTACAGTAAGGAGTGATCAGTGCGTTGTATGTGGCTGGCACAAGTGGTTAACCACTACTGTATTTATGTCTGACATAAGAGTTACTCACTTTTGTGTATCTGACAAACACATTAGGTTCATATTGCTGTCAAAATGAGTTAACAATATCAATTGGCAGCCTTGAGAAGCTAATATTTTATATATTTTTTAAAATGTTTCTGCTTTAAATGATTAAAAACGATTGTGAATATAAATGACAACTGGTTAATTGCATGTCTGTGTATGGATGGCAGAAGGAAATTATCATTGTTAATAACTGCTCAGTTGTGAAAGATATAGAAATATATTAATATTGGTAATGGTTTAGAATTGAAGGAGACAAATGTGTCTGTGCCTAGGCCAGCACAAAACACCTGCACACTAGTAATGTTTAAAGATTTTGTATACATTAGTTCTGAGTGGCATAGTATAAAGTTTTATTTATAAAAGCCTTCCGTCATTGTCTTCTTAAATTTGATAGTGCTGCACTAATAAAAGGTATTCTAGTTTGAAAATAAAATGCTCTATTGTATTAAAGCGTTTTATTTTTAAACAAATTTCTCTTTTTTACCATGTGTTCAACTCTTGCAGAGGACCTATACCGTTCCTGAGCAGGACATAGCTGTGATTGGTGGATACAAAACATTTGCCACCTTAGGTTCGCTTACCAGCTTTGTCTTTCTTGGGAGAGGCAATGCATAGTGCATTGGTACACAGCTTTAACTATGTGTTTAACCTCTTCACATGGGTTATGCAGTTAGAGAAAAAAATAAAATGCTCTAATTTAAAGGAACTGTATACACCAATTTTCATATAACTGCAAATAATAGACACTGCTATAAAGAAGAATATGTACAGATACTGATGTAAAAATCCAGCTTAAAACCTTTTAAACACTTACTTAGAAGCTCCCAGTTTAGCACTGTTGATTAGGTTAGTCTGGGACACCCACTGAAAGGGGTTGGGAAAGCAGGAAGAGCAGACACTCCCCCTTCCCTGCATATGAAAAGACCCATTACACAACCAGGAGTCTGTATACATCAGTATACATCTAAATCTTTGGGGCTTGGTTAGGGGGCTGAAAATCAGCACAATGTTATAAAAAATAAATAAGCAAAACTATACATTTTACAAAAACACCCCCAGATGGGCTATATAAATGGATGATCTATAAAACATTTATGCAAAGAAAACTCTAGTGTGCAATGTACCTTTAGAATTAAACATTTAACACATCTTGGTTTTGTGCAATACCACACTCCCTAGGGAGGTAAAAATGCAAATTCTGTAACCTGCAAATGCTACAAATAAACTATCTGGTATAACTATGTTGCAGCATTTTGAAAACCTAGGTTACAGGTTTTGCTTTTTGGAGTCTCTAAGGTGCGTTGGACAAAAAAAAAAAACAAGAGATCTTTAATGTATCTCAGAATAGATCACTTCAAATGGATACAATTCAAACATGAGTGCATGTAAGAGTGACAAATATTTTTAAAATGCTATTCTTATATAGCAAATAACATATATTATATAATGGAGACAGGATGATCAGGGCATTTTCATTACAATTTTATATGTATTTAACATTATTATACATTGAACTGTGTTTCATTATTAACGTATAGTCTGTATCATTATGCACCGCAGGGCCCAATGATATCTCTCCGCTCAGGGGAGATGATCTCAGAAGTCTCGCCAGTACGGCAAGGTCCTTCAAAGAATTTTAGAAACACAAATTTGACCTTGAGAGATGTTTATATCACTATGAAGGCTTCTGTATGAGAAGAAGAGACCTCTATATTACAATGCAAGGTCTAAAATAAAATCCCCAAACATTTTATTTGATTTCTCTCCATTACAGTGGGTTTTTTGTCATCAGGGCATCAGTGTTCATCATGTATCATATATACTTAACAACAAAATACAGTGCTGGAAGTTCAGGGTCTAGATTCATAACACTGTCTCATTATTTTCATTTAATCTATACCCAAGAACACCAAACAGTGCACCTTTTTTTCTTATCAATGTAAAGACCATCACCATTGTGCAGGTTTGTTTGCAGTATTTTGATGTTCATGACCATTATTTGGTGTATCATTTCTATACAAGGCTTCTCTACCAGAAATTAATTAAGAGTCCAGATCAGATCTTGGCTTGAATGTATCTTTCACACATGGTGATCAGTGGGAGCGGGCGTGCACTATGGGGGAATGTCTTGTCAAAATAAACACAAATACAGATCCTGTGAAGAGAGTAAGCAGTGAGCTGTGACTCAGGCGTGAACAGAGACTAAGAGCATACTTAGTACCATTTTATAAGACATGATGTTCACATTCAATAGATTGGTAATATACACAGACACTATATCATCTTACAGCATAATGTGCTCATTATAGCTGTATACTGATGCTCAAGGGCATATTACTGTCTGCAGGGTGTGCATTATCAGGGTATAGATATCCAGTGCAGTATGTTCTTGTGCTGTATATAGATAAGCATGATACAAAGCGCTGAGTATATTTTATTGAACTTACACCCAGTATCATTATGCAGTGCAACATGTTCATTATCTCTCTCTATTTCTGTCTCTCTCTACACACACAAATACGCACTTTATATAACAGTCATTCTACAGAGGAATGATTATAGGCCCGTAAGGGGTGAAGCTCTAAAATAAGGACATTTGGAGGCTGTATGGGTTTCTATGATAAAGAATGTGTGCAGATTCTATAGGATAACTTAGAGGAAGTTATATGATACTAATGTAAGTTATGTAGGATATATATATATATATATATATATATATATATATATATATAGTATAAAAAAGGGGGGAGGTTGTTAGACATAAATTGCAAGTTATCTATAAGAAGGCCCCTTCTTCAGATGGGGAGGAAAAAAGGGGCACCTAGCCCTCGAGTGTGGGGGATTATAATATATTTAGGGCTAGATTACAAGTGTAGCGATAATTTATCGCGGGTCCATAAACGGGAAAATTGCAAGTGGCTGGTTAATGCTACCACAAGCTCGCAGTAGCAATTAGCGCTTATAAAATTAACCAGAGATCAGGTTAATTTTAAAAATGTCCCACATCTGCCCCCAAAATAAAGTACAGTGTGCCTTAAAAAATAGCATCTTTATTTTTATTAAAAATAACTGTACGAAGCAGAGTTAAAAGTGTGCTGGTGTGGGGTGTTAGAAAAATAAACGGCACTAAAATGTGCCTTTACCTAGCGGTCTATGGGAACTATGTGTTCCCTGTAAATATATATGCTTATATACATATATATTTAAATCTGCTGCCCATCATTGTGCTATTTACCCGCTTTGCTGCGCAAGGTTCTCTGCTGTGTCTCAAGGCACGAGAAAGAGGCTCCCATTGGAGCTTATGGAAGAACACTCTATTGAGCGCAAAGCTTCCGTACAATGCAAATGCGAGTTTGCGTTCACATTGCTCTGGACTTCAAATACCATCTTAATTTTGTGCTCCACTCATAATCTGGCCCATAATAGGAAAAGAATGTAATAGATAGTGATGAATATGAAGAATAATATTGTTCTCACAGAAAGTTGATTTATGTGTTATTACAGGATAATAGTTTTATTGGGTAGTTGTTGGAATACATAGGTTATCATTAGGGGATGACTTTAACTTTGTAGGCAGCAACTTGATAAGTGAAGTGTTATGAACGTTTTTCTCAAAACAGAAGAAAAATCCAAGTCCAAATTTGCATCAAAATCTTAAGGGCACATGAGACCCAAAATGATTATTTAATGATTCAGATCATACAATTTTCAACAACTTTCCAATGTACTTATATTATCAAATGTGCTTCTTTTTTTGGTATCCTTTGTTGAAGAAACAGCAATGCACTACTGGGAGCTAGCTGAAGACATTTAGTGAGCCAAACACATATATGTGCAGCCACCATTCAGCAGATAGCTTCCAGAAGTGCATTATTGCTGCTCCTGAGCCTACCTAGGTAAACTTTTCAACAAAGGATACTAAAAGAACAAAGCAAATTACATAGGATTAAAATGGGAAGTTGTTTAAAATTTGAATGCTCTGTCTGAATCATGAACGTTTAATTTTGACTTTACTGTCTCTTAAAAATAAATAAATGACCTTTACATGTTTCTATGCATATGATTTCTCCACGTATCTTTTATAAAAGGTTCTTCTAACACCCGTCATACCTGAGCTAAACACGGAGGTGACTGGCTGCTACTCATTTATGTCACTCATGACGGGGTCAGCAGGTATGTTCAGCTTTGGACCAGTAGTGCAGAGTTGAATTTAACAATATGTGTAATTTCTTGGTGGGAGTTAAAGGGACAGAGTACTGTAAAATTGTTTTCTCCTTAATGTGTTTAGAGTGACTTGTTATACCAGCTGCAGAGTTTAAAATGTATTGAAGAATTTATTGTATATAAAATAGCTGTCTTGGCTAACTGAAACCACAGCCCATTCAAATGGGCTTAACTTCCAGGGATAGTTTATTTCTATTTACACTATTTTATCTTTCACTGTGTACCCAGTGAGACTAATAGCTAGAGAGAATAATTGAAAGTGAACATTTTAGTGTAATAACATATTAGCCTTCTTGTTTACATAGCTTTTCTATAACCAGTACTTAAGTATTGACATTTTCATTATAGGTGGGAATACAACAGGCTAAATATGCCATTTATAATAATGAAATAAAAGTAAAGGAGGTATTTGTAATTCATGTATCACACTCCAGTGGGTAAAATGGATAATGTGTTACTTATTAAATGGGAGGGGAAAAAATCTACATACACTGTCTCTTTAAACATATTTCTCTAACAGATTACAGCATTTTATTATTCATCTTTTTGTGTGTGTATAACCTCTCTTTATAAGTTAATCTTTTGTTCTTTCCCTATATATCCATATGATATCTCAATGTAACTCATTCTATTGCGTCATATGACCTCTCCCTATCACTACTCGTTATCCATGAATCCTTACTCTAAATCATATACGGCCAGATAACAAGTGGAGCTCTATTTAGCACTTACGCTAGAGCGCTAATTGTGCTAAAGTAAACAAAAAAAACTAACACCCTACTCGCACGCAAACCCGATCGCATATTCTAATGTGCACTAACCCAACATGAAAATAGGGATATTTTAGATTACAATTTTCTTCACATAGAAGAATATGTTCTATTTATTCATAAATACATATTTTCTAGATATAGCTGAAGGTATTTTGGTACAATATCTATCTATACCTATATATCTATATGATTATATGTAGGTATTGATATATTCAGATATATAGAAATATCTCCTTTAAAAATACAAATAAATTATTCTGCTATATGCAGAACATTGGAATGTATACTATTTACAGTAAATACACACTATAACACCTTATTAAATATGAATATTGCATAAATATGCTTTTACATGTTTCCATCTACTTAATTGTAAAGAGTTCCAATGCACTTATGTCTATATGTGTGTACATATGTATTTATGTGTTTATATGATCCTGTATATAAGTCTGTAAACACATATATACACATATAAATACATATGTATTCATATCTTTGAGCCCTTATAACTTTTGTGTGCAATATTTTTTTTAAATAATTTTTGTTATATGGGGTTATTATGAATGTAACTGTACATTGTAATGTATTTTTTACGTGTTTTGTGACACTTTTTAGTTTCACAAAACAGTTTACCACAGCTCTGAAGTCACGGTAATCATTCTAGCATAAATAGCGATTGCGCTTTCAACTAGTAATACGGGTGCAATTTAACCTGCGCACAAACGATCATGAAAACTCAATATCGCTTGCTCGCAAATGTTTGTAATCTGGCCCATAATCTTAAACTCTTGCCTCAGCATAGCTGGCTAAGTAAATTTGCAGTATACATTGTATTCAATAAAACTATTGTGCTTTAGAGTTTTATAAGCTTCTAATTGTTGTGTATGCACCATTCACACACTTGCCTCTGAGTGTATGCATCAATGTATTGCTATGTGTGCTAATACAGGGGTTAAAAAAGTATATTGCAATGTTGTTAAACAAACAATGCCAGGACTCTATTATTATAAATGAAAAATGAAGACTTGTTAAAATCACTATAATACATAATTGTGTTTTTGTATTTGGTACACACATATGTCTGAATGTATCTGTTACAAGTCTCCCTTCTAGTTATAGTATGCCGAGATGTTATCAGCCATTGTGTTAGCTGAAATGTACTATACAGAATATAAAAAAGAAGGCAGGGCTTTGCTGAATGATGCGAATGAACTCACAGAGGATTAATTCAATGTCTTACCGGTTATCCAGGGTTGGAGCGAAATGCGTGGTTGCAGGAAGAGGGCTGCTAATGCAAACTCTTTTCCCCCACAATAAATGTTGGCCTATATGTTATTGTCCTGGGCTGGATCTCTTATAATTCCTTTTAATGCATTATATAATTCATCTAATAGCTCTTGTTATTGCCCCATATTATTTCCTTATAATTCACACAATTGTGCCATTACTTTCTTATTATCCATTTGGCCTATCTCTAAATCTCTTAAAGGGATGTTCTTTTGTGACTCAGAGTGTACAATTTAAAAAAAAAAAAAAAAAACCCTACTTACTGCTATATAAAATTTGCTTCCTTTCCATGGTATGCTTTGTTGAAGAGATACCTAGGTAGGCATCTGGAGCATTACATGGCAGGAAGTAGTGCTGCCCTTTAGTGCTCTTGTAAATAGATAACATTCTTGTAAAACTGCTGCCATATAATGCTCCGGACACATGCCCGCTCCTGAGCTTACATCCCTGGTTTTCAACACAATATAACGAAAGAAATTGATAATAGAATTAAATTAGAAAGTTGCTTAAAATTGCATGCTCTATATGAATCATCAAAGAAAAATGTGGGGTTTCATATCCCTTTAAGATTGCTCTATCTAAGCTCACATTATTTATTCCTTATAATGCCTCCTGTCTCACTATAATCACTGCTTTTTATCCCTACTACATTATCCTATAACTCTTTATATTGCTCAACACATGTTCACCCATAACCCATCCATCTGATCATATACTTCATACTGACTCCATATGTGACTGCTTCTTACTTATATTTTACATATAACTTCTCCCTACAGCTATCTCACTACCATTAAATACATATACTGTTTAATATAACTACTGTTAACTACAGCTACAAAGTAATATTGCTTATTTGTTTGTCAGTATTGATCCACTTGTATGCCTCTCCCTTTCTCTCTCTCTTTCTGTAGATATATAAATAATGATATATACATATATATATACTGTATATATATATATATATATATATATATATATATATATATACTGTATATATATATATTTGCCCCATACTCTCGCAGTGTTTTATGCAACCAATAATCCTTACTAAACTTTAAACTATAAGAAATTAGTTTATTTCCATGAAACA